>NW_027396683.1:0-118186 GCF_047715775.1 Aspergillus undulatus
CTATCCAAGCTATCAAGGCCTCTTCCTGAAGCTTAGATAGCCTGTGATTGTGGTTGCGACGTTCTGGCTTGGATTGGTGGCCCTTTAACCGATCGCGTAGGGTTTGTGGAGGTAGATTATAATGCAGTGCAGCTTGACAAGGATTTCGAATTTTCTTATTTTTCAAGTCTTGAATCGCGCATTCTATCCTGCCTTCTTGCTCTATCAATTCTTGTTTTGTTTTACGCGCTTTTCGTGGCATGGTGGTTGGTTAAAATTGATGGGTGGTAAACGCGTTTGAATTTTAAAAGTTGCACGGATGACCCGGGAAGTACGGGTCACCCGGGAATTACGTTAACTAGCTTACTAATAAATGACTAAGCGAGGTTGAGCCCCTAGGGGCAGGCGGTACCGGAGGGCAGTATGCTCCGACAACTGCCCCGGAAACCGAACCTTACCTAGGCTGACAACATTCGACTCCGCCACAGGCTGGCGCGTCCCAAACGTCAGCCCGGCAGCCGATTTGTCCCCAAGAATAGCCCAGACAGGCCAGACACCGCATCAACACTGAAGACTTCATTCCCGGTGGAGTTAATGGTCCGTTAGCTCCCATTGTGAACCCATGAGACACTCTTGCCAACGACCAAGAGTCTCAGACTCAAGTAAACACCAATCATGATTGCTCCGGTCCCACCTCCATTCGCATCCAGATCGACGACCATCGAAGCCCTCTTTCCAAAATAGTGAAATACCTACGGGACGGTGCTGCCTAGCATCTTCCTATCTTGATTCTCGTCTCCCCGACTTTCTCACCCGTTGTTCGACGGAATATCGCTTACTCTGTGTCACTGATTGTCAATACTCCGCGGTGAATATACTCAGCTCCAGCATTCCAGTCAGCAAGTGGCATCGTACAATAATCACTGGTTATCCGCCAAACGCAGCCTTCAGACCCCTTTCCTCCCCCTACATTTTATCGATCAAAAGATTTTGTCACTTTATATTACAAAATGTTAGGGTCGTCTCTTCTAGCTCTTCTCCCCCTCGCAGCCGCCACAACGGTCACTCCTCGACAATCCTCAGATTCCACAGCTTGCAACAACTCCCCAGATCTTTGCTCGAAGTCCTACGGCGAAATCACACACCTTGGAGCGCACGATAGCCCTTTCCTGCGAGATGAATCGACTGGCAATTCTTTATCTGGAAACCAGTAAGTTGGGCATATTCTCTGCAACCTGCTGCGCTTTCCGAACTTAGGTTGCTGACTGGATGTCTGCCTTAGGTACTACAATACTACCGTTCAGCTAGACGCCGGTGTCCGCTTAGTCTCCGCGCAAGTACACGACGAGGATAATCAATGGCGGTTGTGTCATTCGAGCTGCGAGCTTTTGGATGCCGGTAGACTTCGCACGTGGTTGTCTGAGATCAAGGATTGGTTGGACTCAAATCCTAATGACGGTATGGTTTGATGAGGTTCCCCGGCCATCTACATGGGAAAATTTATGCTGAGTGTTTTAGTGGTCACTGTTTTATTGGTGAACTCGGATGGCGCTACGGCTTCCGAACTTAATGCGGAGTTTGAGGCTGCGAACATCACCGACTATGCCTACCAACCAACGTCGCAAGGCGCGCCAACTTCATGGCCGACACTACAATCGCTGATCGATGATGGGAAGAGGCTGATGACGTTCGTCGCATCCTTGGACGACAATACGAATGCGCCGTACCTCATGGACGAGTTCACATATATCTTCGAGAATCCGTACGACGTCACATCGCCGTCGAACTTCTCCTGCACCGCCGATAGACCCTCCAGCGTCAGCGGTGACGCCGCCTCTGCTATTTCGGCCAACATGCTCCCGCTACAGAACCACTTCCTGTACCAGACCATTCTCCTCGATTATCAGGCCCCCAACGAGAGTTATGTTGGTACCACCAACGCCCCCTCCGGAGGCGAAGGAAACCTTGGCGATGCAACCTCCGAATGCCAGACTAACTGGGGCCGCCAACCAGCCTTCATTCTGGTCGACTTCTTTGACAAGGGCCCCGCCATCGAGACCGTGGATAATCTCAACGGCGTCAGCGATGCGGTCGGTCGCACGAATGTGTCTGCCATCGCGGAGGACCAGGAGAACTCCGCATCTACGTACTCAAATGTGTTCAAGGGGCTGGTTGACCTCGTTCGGAGCGCCCAAGCCGGCGCGAACCCCAGTATGGGCGAGTGGATCTGGGCTGGCGGAGACTGGGGAGAGATTCTCGGCGGAGGCATCGGTCTCTGAGTGAAGATGTTTTCTCTCTTTCGGTCACTTTTGGCTTCTTCGATGATTGTTTTATCAGCTATGATTTGCGCCTTGATACCTGATACCTGATTGTATTAGACAAAGCTCTGTTGGATAGCCGTGCATCAGACTGGCGTTTGTGGACCTTAATAAACAGTTGTTGGTATAATGAATATTGAAATTTTACATTACATCGTTCTATTCACTTCATACGTCGGCACCAGACCTTCCGCCTTCGTAAGCGACCATGGCATAGTTACTCTATCACGAATAATTTGTGATTAGTCAATACAGACCCAGGTCTATGTAACATGGGTCTATCGCCTGCAATGTCTTCCTAGTGGATAGATGCCCATTGCTAGATATCCGTAGGGGTGCTGCCTATTCTTACTACACTCGGCGGTGCCCTGCTGCTCCTTGCATTATGATTCCGACTACTCCGTACCGCGTGTCCGCGACTCAGCCTCGTTTGTGTATTCTGTATCCTGTATCCTGCATCCTGCATCCGCTACTCCTTGAGCAGCTGCTGGACCTTGTTCACCTTGTCTTCGAAAGATTGCACCTTGTCGGTTCTGCATCGCATCAAGTCAGCCTGGGGCCTTGCCATTATCGTCTGAAATTCGTGCCGCAGTATCGCCCTAGCCTGCATCCCGTCACCTGACCACTCAAGCGCGCCATTGAACAAACCCCTCGCAAGCGCATAGTGATCCGCGTTTGAATATGTCCATGGAAATGAAGCATGCAGACTGGAGGACGAGGACGCGACGAGAATGCAAAATGCAAGCAGCGCAATGCAGCACAGGCGGGCAATGAATGATAAGATATGCAATGCACGAAGAAGGTCAAAGGGCAAAGGATTCGAAACTCTGAGGGAAGGCGAGACAGAGACAGCTGGATATAGCAAGAGAAACTCACCTCGAGCCAACCCGAATATCAGTCTGGATCCGGACGATACCCTGCTCATGCAGAATCGTGTGCGCCTGACCAATGACCTGATGCACTCTGTCCCAGGAGCCTTCTGTATGCAAGCCGGGCCACCACCCATCGCATCGCATTCCCAGACCGACAGGGAGGGACGGGCGATGACGATGGGTGGAGGAATTGCGTTAGCTTGTGACGTGACATGACATTTTATCTCATCTCATCAGGATACGTAACATGGATGATCGGAAGAAGAAAAGAAGAAAAGAGGCAGGGCAAGGCGTCTGTGGACGTATTTGAAAGGGATGGTGACACAGCTTGCGATCTAAACTGGGGGCGGGATAACTTTGGGAAATCCTGGGGCCAGAGCAGGGGAGCCTGGTGTAGGCAGCATTCGGGGGGTGTAGGTGCATCGGGTTGGTAGATTGTAGTACTAGTAAAGTGGTACAGGAACAGAAGCTGGCAGGTAGCTTAGGTCCTCCATAGCTACCTTGAAAGCACGATAGTAGACAAACTGCAAGGACAACACCCCGACTTACCGAGCGTAGTTCCGGCCGAATGCATGACGTATTTCAAACCCGATTCCTCAATCAAACGCTGCACATCAGCAATCTGAGCGGAAACGGAGGGGGACGAGGTGCCAATCTATGGGCGCAGTGGTGTTAGCTGCTGTGCTGTGCCAGCAGTCTGCAGGCTGCACATGGTCGTGCGAAGGGGCAGGGGGGATCAGGAAATGATAGGACGAGATAATGAGAGGAACGAGGCAAACGGGCGAACTGCGGAGAGACAACCCGTTCCCTGGCAAGGAGGATGAGGATGATGATGAGGTGCAGATTGATGCATATGGCAGAGCAGACGTACGGGGATCAGACAGAAGTCTGCGGTGCAGTGGGCGGGAGTCGCGATGGAAGCCATTGCCAGAGCGGGCGGGGTGCGTTAGCAGGCTGTCAGTGAGGTCGATAGTGAGGTGCTTCTTTCTTGCTTTTTCTTGGAATGACGCTATTCTCAGGAGACCGAATGCTGATTCTCAAGAACCGGGGGATTGGGCAGTTCCACTGGCGGTGGTTTGGTGGTGAATTATGAATGTGATGCGAGGCTAAGAAGCGCCCCTCGTTGTAGCGCCGCGGGGTATGCTGTAACTGTGCTACTGTCCACCACCAATGATGCGATCAACTGAGACACTACGACGTATACTAAATGCTAGTAATCGTTGCTTCCTGCATGTAAAGATTAAGATTGGCGTCCGGACGGGGACAGAGCACACCAGATGCAAGTGCAGCCTGCCCATCTGGCGATCAGTAGTGGTAGTGTTATCGCAATGGCACGACGTGGAGGAGCCTGGAGGAAGTCCAACCTGTAGGAGAGCGTCAACTTCTCACGAGAACAGAGCGGGGCGCTTGAACAGTCTCAGGAATAACGATTTGCGACAAGAGTCCGACGTTACTCGCTGCCCTTGGCTCTTCCACATTGCTGGAAATCTGGTTCGCATTTTGTTCGCGCAACTTTGTTAGCGATTATGACTATTGTCTCTTTATAAATTCACCATCGGCCCCTTGTCTCGAGGTCTTTTTATTTTCACTCCGTCCAGCGACTCAGCGAGAGGACCCTTCCTCCTTCTTTCCTTCTGGAAGCAGCGGGACCCCTGCTAGCCCGAGTCTGTGCCTCGTTTCTGCGATTTCTTGCATGAGTGAAGCAGATCTTCGTCCTCCGACCCTCGCCCTCCCAGTCAATAATCCTCAGGCCACCAACCAGCTCCTGTTCTGACCGCTAGTCGCTTGACTCTGCCTTTCCTCTGCGGTCTGCCAATCTCGAACCGAAGTGTCCGTGCCCGACGCCTTGGGATTCCTGCGCTCAGCTGCTCTGTCGGCCTAGTAGTTACGCCATTCTTGATTCCGTCCCTCCCGAGATCAGCCTGTCAGTGTCCGAGCTTGCCGCTTCACATCGAACGTGACCCCGCAACTCCTTCGTCGCGTCTTGCAATCTTCGCGAGACTCGATCCTCCTACGACACCCGTGGTGGCAGCATCATCAGTAGAAAGCGCAGTCAGCGATCGATCGCGAATTGCGATCTCATTGGCACAGCATTGACCCCAGCCGGTCAAGCGCTATACCTGCTGAGACAGTCTAAATCCTGCACAAGACTCAACGTCCGGGTAAAGACCCTCTCCACTAAACGCTATCGAGCTGTCCGAGTCTTATCACCTGGGGTCATTCCTGCCTGCGGAACCGGTCAAGCGCATCCTGGCCCATATCTCAGCTGAGTAAAGCCGCGCCAGAAATAACTATAGCGACTCCTTCGAGCTTATTTCCTCGTTATCTCGGCTCAATTGGCTGAAAGCGACGAGGCACTGCCGTTCCACCTGAAGGAGGCGACGCCGAAAGAAGCAAAGAGCAAAAAGCAAATCACGGTGTGACCGCGCTTCCAACCAGACGGAGCGCTAGCCTTCGTCTTCTCGAAGGAGGCTTATACTTTTGACCTGAGGCACTGCGTCACTGAAGAGATTATTGTCTGTCGGCTGAGAGCCTAATTTCATCTGTGCGCAAATCAGCTTTCAACTTTTTCTTTTTTTGAAGCCCTACTCACCCTGCTCCTGTCGCCCGAGCTCGGATACTACGACTACTTAACCTGTCTCCTCGGTACCCAAGAGGCCATTTTCTTTTGCGCACATTTCACTCACCTTCTGAAGTACCCATTTCCTATTTTCCAGGTTTTTGGGTCGTAACTGCTCTTTCGACGCGGACTGCCGACGCGGCCATGGTTATTTCCAGAGAAGTTAAACCCAGAACACCTCATCATCCAAAGACGTGACGATGACTCAGATCAAGTCGTTGGAGCTCCCCCCTGGGGTTCAGCTTGCCTACCTCGCCGAAGGTGGTGCGAATATCATCTATCGGATCGTGTCGCCTTCTTTCTCGCCCGGTTGTACTAATCGTCCAACCGTACCTGCCCAGTACAAAGGAAAGCTGCTCCGACTCCGCAAGGATACACCGGCCGGTGTGTCATACCAAGAAATCACGCGAAATTTTGACAAGAACATCCGCCCGCTCTTCAGTCCCGAGGAATTGGTCGATCAGGAGCTAGTGTATCTGCCCAAGGGTGTCACGCAGCAATGCAACGAGCAGCTGCGCTCCGCCGAGGCCGCTGGTAAGCGACCGAAACAAAGACGTGGAGTCTACCTCTCCGTTACCGAACCGTTCGGATTGCTGGTTACCGATATGACTTCCTTTGGTAATCCGGGGGCCGAACTGGCCGAACTGAAGCCGAAATGGCTTCTTCAGTCTGCGTCCGCGCCGACGGGTGCTCGCAAATGTCGCACTTGCGCTCTACGGGATATGAAGAACCATGACTCCCGGCGGACGGGATCAATGGACGCGCGGTCCTTCTGCCCTCTGGACCTGGTTTCTGATAAGTTCGAGCATGTTTTGCGTGCCACCAAGTTCGTCAAGGGGTACAAGGACCATGCCCGGTTAGCCCGAGTGCTATACCGGAACCCTACGTTACTGAGGCTTCTAACACTCCAAAGAAGCATGCGGGATGTGGGGCTTTACGGACCCTCGCCGCAATCCCGGGATAAGTCTCTAGCCATGACTATTCGAGACTGCACTATGTACATCAAGGTAGCTATTTCCAGGAATTCTGCGGTCCATCGGATCTCCAAGCGGCATTACATGCGAGAGACAGTTCACTAACTGCACGCAGATTCCTCGAAACGAAAAGGGTCGCGTTGAAATTCGATTCGGAGACTTGGACCTCAAAACTGCAAGCGGAGGCAAAGCTCAGTACTGGCTAGATCTCGAGCATCGACTGATCAGCGAAGGCTGGTATATGTGCGCTAAAGCCAATACGCAGCCATGTGACTGCGCCCTGCAGATGCAGAGCGCAAGCCCACGCGGGCAGCCACCTCCTTCCATGTGAGACTATGGATTTTCTTTATTTTTACATTCCACACTCTACGTTCGCGGTGAGCAGCAATCTAATCAGGACTACAGCTTATGTGCTGGAGTTGCGTTTAGTCTTCATGCTACGAAGGTTTCATGATTACGACAGATGGACACCTACATTTCGGCGTTTATGAGTTTTCGTGTCTCTCGGCGCCTTTCATCTCGCTTTACGTCCGGTGGGCCTCGAGTCCTTCCGTTGCCACCGAGGAGTGTTGTTTCGGGTTTGTTGGTGTGTTTAGGTTTTGTACGGGATGCCCGTTTTAGGTTTCGTTTATACCCTGTTGTTTCCGGTTTGTCCATTTTGCATCATATGTTCATGGCTGGGAGGTATTCTGTTTGATTTACTGCATATTGTTGGTGGGTTGCCTGGATGTATGGGAGTGATATTCAGTTGTGCGAGGTAGATTTGCAGACTCTTTTCTCTATACACGCACCATAGCAATTGACTTGAACTTATCACACATTGGCTACATCCTATGACTCAACCTCTTCATCGCCTTGGTATTTCTAATTGCTTCCCAATGATGACTCAAGGGTGACAAAGAGGTGGTGAGGCCTCGATCTTGGCGCGGCATCGGGTTCTCGGATATATTTGAGACACCTGCTTGCGGCTTTCTCGCTTCTGCTTCCTCCCGAGTCCCGATAATACAAAGCCATTCAACTCAAACAATGGCAGCCTCACGCATCTCTCCTCGGCTTCTCTCTTTACTTCCTTCGTTCTGCCTGGATGCACTTCGCGGCTTCTACCCGAGCTTGGGCAGAATTGTTCGGCCATTTTCCTATTCGGCAGGTAAACAATCACCAAAAACAGACACTCTCGTGGAACTGGTCAAGGCTCGACGCACCATTTATCAGCTAGGCAACAAGAGCCCTGTTCCGGACTCAAAAGATTGAGGAGCTGGCCAATGCCGCGATTTTGCACGTCCCTAGCTCGTTCAACACTCAATTGACGCGGCTGCTTGTACTCCTGCACCGCGAGCGCGAGCGCCTATGGGAGACTGTGATCGATACCTTTCAAAATCTCGTCAAGACAGGCGCCCTTTCCAAAGAAGTATGGGGGAAGCAGACGCTGCCAAAACTACAAGGATTTCAAGCCGGTGTTGGGACGGTAGGTCGTTCGCATCGATGCTTCGAACCGGTTACATGAAATACGATGGAGCTAACTGGGGTTGGGGGTTGCACATAGATCTTGTTCTACGAAGACCCCGCACACATTAAACCCTTCTCGGAGAAGTTCGCTCTTTATAAAGGCCAATTCCAGCCTTGGGCTGAGCATTCTAATGCTATGCACCAATACTTCCGTGTGTTTTCCCTGCCTCCTCACTTACCGTTGTTTGTTATTGCTTCGTTGGGCTGACCTCCTGCAAGTCTGGTCTGGATTGGAATACCTAGGGTTCGGCGCCAACTTGCAGCACTACAATCCCCTTATCGATGCTCCTGTCGCCAAACAGTGGGAGATCCCATCGGAGTGGAGGTTGATCGCCCAGCTAGTTTTCGGTAGTCCTGAAGGCAAACCTGGGGACAAGAGCTACAAGCCCATTGAGGAGCGCGTCAAGATATACGGGAAGCAATAGGAATCACAAAAGAATGATGATGATGTGCCTATTGCCGATAGGCGCGCTCCGCATTTCATACCCAGGTACCCCGGTCATATTATTGCTAGATCTGCTCTAGAATTTGGCTGGGCCAATAGACATTTTCAATCTCTGACACCCCAGGCCCATCGCCAATCTTTGTACAGTGATGAGGATCGCTCCTTCCATGAACGGCTCACATCGCCAACCTCACCCATTGCCCCCCAAACGCTGCTTGTTCGAGGGCGCTCCTTCCAAAATCTATAAGAGGACCCAACCGCCATGCCGTTCTTTGTCGCTTGCAATATCTCAAGACAGTCTCTGACTCCGGTTCCTAGGCAGCACCTGTTCCTATCTTTTAACCGCATTGTCCATACTTACCCTATATCATCATGATTCCTCATATGCCAACCGTGGCAGCCCTCCTCTCCCTTCTCGCTCTGACTCTTATCCCCAGCGCTCAAGCCTTAGCCTTAGCCTTGCCCGCGGAGTCGGCGCCGGCCGCAAACGTGACTGCCAATGCTACTGGTAGTCAAGCGCGGATCCCCTACGGCGCATACATCCACCATTGCTACGTCCCCGAAACCATAGCTATCACGTTCGATGACGGACCCTACATATACACAGAAGAACTGCTCGGGATCCTTGCAGAGTATGGCGCAAAGGCGACCTTTTTTGTGAACGGCCATAACCTCGCCAACAACGAATGGCTCATCCGGCGCGTTGTAAATGAAGGGCATCAACTCGCATCTCACACGTACGTCGCTCCTTTTCTCACCCTTCAGCTCATAATGCTTGATTCCTGAGCCAACTGGACACCTTACCTTTGCAGATGGGGACACCCCGAACTTCCAGTTCTTGGCTATGACCAAATCGTCGAGCAAATGACCTCACTTGAAGCTGCCTTCTCGGCGGCCGTCGGAGTGATCCCAACCTACATGCGCCCACCGTACCTCAGTGCGAACGAGTATGTTTTCGGCGTCATGGCAGACCTCGGTTACCATGTCATCGGAGCTAGTGTTGATACAAAGGACTACGAGAATGACCACCCGGATCTGATTGGACGCAGTGTGGAAAAGTTCAATCGCGAGCTTGACCAGGGAGGAACGATTGTCCTGGCGCATGACGTCCACGAGCAGACCGTCCGAACTCTGACTCGTATCATGCTTGAGGAAGTCTATGAGCGAGGGTTGCAACGTGAGTAACCTTTCTCCTCGTTCCTCCTTTGTTCCTATCTTGGCTTGAAGGAGTGGTCACACTAATTGTTCGGCAGCAACAACGGTTGGAGCGTGTCTTGGTTCGGAGAATTGGTATCGCTAATAGCCACGATTATTTTTTGTCGATTCTTTGTCGCCTACTTATCATTAGCCTGTGTCTTGTTCGAAACTTGGCCAATCAATTAATGTCTAGTTGGAATCACCTGTTCCTGCAGTGTAGTTGTACAGCCCCTCACACATGCTCCTTGGATATAAGCTTTACAACTTGATCTACATTTTCTACTTGCAGACGGCCAGACGTAGCCGGAATCCCGAGTACCGGGATACACTCTGCATGTCCAAAACCTAGACTTTTTCATGATATATTACCATATACATCTATCACAACATTGCCTTTTTGTACCTCGCGCTACCACGACCTCATAGATTATTAAAATAGATACTGATAGTTTAATCCTCATCCCAGTTAGGGTTAGGACCAGGCGGCTTCGGCCCACCAGCCTGTCTAGCAACAATAATCTGATCCACGCTCAGCACAGTCCGGGCAGACTCACTAGCCAGCCGAATCGCCCAGTTCTTAGACGCAAGCAAGTCGAGGATACCCTCTTGCACGGCATCCAGGGTACCAGCTGATGAGGAGCCCTCGAGGTCGATCCCGGTGGTCCAGTAGGCTTCTTCGTTGCCCTTGGCGGATTCTTCGGCCTCGTCTTCTTCGCCGTCGTCCTCCTCATCTGACGATTTTTCAGCGGACTCAGTGTCAGCGTTCTTGTTGCTGGCGCGGTGGTGAGCCGTGTAAAGACGAGATAGAACCTCGGTTGCGTCGAGACCAGCGGATTCAGCGAGCGTGCGGGGAATGACCTCGAATGCCTCGGCGTACTTGCGAATAGCATGCTGGGGCAGACCAGGCGTGCGGTCCGCAAAGGCCGAGATGCGCTCGACGAGCTGGATCTCTGTTGCTCCCGCACCGGGAACAAGACGGGGATCCTTGGTGATAGCCTTGACGGCGTTGACGCCGTCGTCAATCGCACGCTCCACGTCGTCTAGATGGTTCTGGGTTGCGCCGCGGAGGACGATGGTTGCGGTTCGAGTAACGGCCGTGGAGTCTTCCTGGCGGAAGACGGTGACGCGGTCGCCGCCGATTTCGGTGGTTTCGACGACGTCGACGGAGCCCATTTCATCGGGCATGGGGGCGCCGAGGCGGGCGAGAGGCGTGGCGCCGACGACGCGGCAGAGGCGGCGGAGCTCGAACTTGGAGAGGATCTTGACGACGAGGATGTTGAAGCGGTTGAGGTAGTGGAGGGCTAGGTCGCCGACCTGGGCGCCTGCGACGACGACGCGGAGGCCGGAGTCGTAAAGTTCCTTGACGGCGGCTTCGAGGCGCTCTTCTTCGCCCTTGGTGAAGTCGAGCATCTCCTGGGCATTCTTGAGGAGGACTGTGCCCTTTGTTTCGGTCTGGGAGATGTCGATGGGGCAGCTGAAGACGCCGACCTTGGCCTTTGTGGCCTTTTTTATGGAGCCATCGGGCTCGCGGCCAAAGACCATACCCTTGATTACGCGGGACTGTTCGAGGCTTCCACCCATGATCTTCACGACGCGGACGTTGTCGACGTTGAAGTTGACGGGGTTCTTGGGGAGGACGGCCAAAACGGCTTCGGCGACGAGGGAGGCGAGGGTCTGCTCGGTGCCGGATTGCTTACTGGCGACTACCGTGCGGAGGGCCTTGGTGAGTTCGGTCTGGGAGCGCAGGTCCTGCAAACGGTCGACTTCGAGATCTAGTGCATCACCATCAATCAGTTAAGTCCGTAGGTAATACGGTGTAGGTAACTGTAACCGACCTTCTAAAACCTTCAACGCAAAGTTCTGTGCCTTCTCATACCCCTGAGTGATATCGCTTGTCTTTAAACCCAAACGCAGCAACTCCTCGGCCTTCTTCAGCAGTTCTCCCGCCAGAACAATAACCAGGTTGGTTCCATCGCCCATCTCCGCATCCTGCTGCTGACTCGCCATCACCAGCAGCTTAGCAGCCGGGTGCACAACTTCCAACTCACGAAGGATCGAAGCGGCGTCTGATGTAAGGATCATCTTTTGCAGGTGGTTGATGACGATCTTGTTACGGCCGTACGGACCAAGCGACGTTTGCACGGTCTGGGAGATAGCCTGGCAGGCTTCAATGTTGCGGATGACCGCACCATCTTCAGCATCGTGGCTGTTCAAATTTTGTACCCGTTAGCTATAGTTCTTCATTATAGTTGTCTGCAGTGGACGTGACCCCTATTGTCTCCGTGGAGCATTCGCGGGGGACATCCTGAGTGGGAATCGCTTACCTTTGGTAGCCCGGCTTGAAGAGACCGGCCTGGGAAGGTCCGGGTAAAGACAGGGACATGGTGGCTGTGAGTTCTTCCCCTCGAATTAGACGATCATCAATTGAGAGAGAAGACGGGAAGGGGAGATACCGTGACGCTGAGGTGAACTTGCTGCTTGGGGATTTTTTGGCGGAGCTCCGAGACGGTCAATGGCGACTGTTTGTTGTGTTTGCACTCCGAGGGGCTAGGGCTCTCTTGGCGTGTCCCATCGGATTATTCACCATTATACCACAATCTACTGTGTCTAATATGAACGGTGCCAGTCCTGGGGATTTGGCATTCCCTGTAGTTGGGGTTATGATTTTATGGATAAAGGAGTTTTATATAATCAGGCATCACGGTAATATACATAGGGTATGTAAACATCAGACTGCGCTCGCTCCTAGGACCAGTTAAAATCCTCGCGAGCTTGCCTAAATCCTGGAACTATAGAAAGAACATGTCAGTACATCGACTGAGCGAGCAATGAAGCCTTTGACCAGGAAGCGAGGCGACTTACGATAAGACCCCATGCCAGAACAACCGCTGTTCTCATATTCCATCTGAGCCTCATCTAACCTAGAAGCCAAGTCAGTTCGAGCCATTTACCTTTTGAGGCAAAGCATTGAAATTAGATCGTACCATTTACGAATAGACTCCATGCGGTTGTAGCTCTTTGTAAAAGTTAGTGAGAATCGAGAGAGCTGAGGCTTATGGTGCGACTTACCGCCGGGTGGGTTGACATAAACTGAGGAGGAGCCTGCTTTTCTGCTTGGTGCATGCGCGCCCAACTATAATAAAGTCAGCAACAGCGTCGGGCTTGGGCCTTTGGTCAAGCAAGGGTATGCTAAATTAGAAATACATACAGATCAGCAGCAGCTTCGGGGTTGAAGCATGCCCTCGACATTATCACTAGAGGGTACATTAGCGGCGATTCACGACAGGACGAAGCAAGAAAGGATCATACTCAGACCAATATTGTCCGCTTCCGCCTACTCAATATTAGCGATCCGGTCATTGTGCGTCACATCGGTACACGCTTACCTCCTGCGTCCTTGAATTCGGCAACCCCCACATGAGCTGTAACACCATGTTAGGGAGAGCCCCGGAGACATCGAAAAGGGACGCAATAAGAAGGACAATCCCCAGAGTAACAAAGCTGTTGCTCATCCTTTCCCCAGTATGATGGGCGACCACGTGGGCAATCTCATGCCCCAAAACAGCTGCTAGGCCATCTTCATCTTGACAGATCGGTAAAATCCCCGTGAACACAAAGACTTTGCCACTAGTTAAGTCAAAGGTCAGCAACAACGCGGGAGAGCGCAGGAATCTAACGATTTAACTTGCCCTGGAAGAACAAAAGCATTCTCCATCTCATCGTCCTTGATAACGTGGACCTCCCAATTCGCGTTATCCATTGGCGCCAGGGGGATTAGGCGCTGAAGTACGCGATTAACCATGATAGAGTGTGGATGAGATGGCGGCAGAATGCGTCCACGATACTGCTGAATAGTTTCCTTATAGCCCTGCATACCCATTTTCAACTCTAGCTGGTGAGAAACGCAGTTGAATCGTCGCCGCCCGGTCATCTAAGAAATCGTCTTAGCAAAAAGGCGCTAGACGCCCACGGGTTCTCAACTTCTCCCTACCTCCACAGTATCTGTATTATAGACATAGAACCCCCCCAAAACACCTCCGACAATCACAAAGTGTACTGGTCTCGCCTTGGCCATTGATTGTGCGATGAAGGATTGCCTTTGTTGTCCATCGAAACGGTTGTATCTGTTGGATCCGCCGTAATATCGGCGGCTTGCGCTTGCGAAGGGTCGTGGAGGGTTACGGTGGCTCGAGCGGGGAAGAGCTCGGCCGGAAGAGATCAAGGATCTTGGTCCCAGAGCTCTTGTACATGGCGTGGAGAAGGATCGTGACGAGAGGTATTTCGACGAAGAAATGGAGGTTCGCGCGCGAGCGCTCATCGTGGTGAGAGGGTGGGCGGCGGTGCGCAGCGAGGGGGTCATCGGTGAGCGAACCATGGCGATTGTATTTTCATCAAGGCTAGGTTATGCTGACAAGAAAATGGAGGTCGAAGCTTGAGCAAACCAAATCACAGGGTTGGGCCACGCGATCGACAAAAGAACTTGTCGGGGAGATTGAGAGGATCCAGGAACCAAGAATGACGTTGCAGTGAAGATAAGAGCGGGCCTGTTCCCCGCAATGCTGCGATCAATAGAACCCCTTTAATACCTCCCCTCTTCTACATTCTCTACATTTCTCTGATTCATTCTTCTCTATATACTACACATCTACAGCCAAAATGGCAAATGTATCAGGCCAAATTTACGCCTCTCGCCTGGTCATCCTCCAAAACTTATTCGCAAACAATATATCCGGACCGGAAGCCGCCAAACAACTAGCCACAGTTACGCTGTCCGACAACGTCTCACACGAAGAAGGCCTCAATCGCCTCTGGAACCTGATCACCGCTGTCGCAGTCCAATCCCCAGAGCATCACGACAGACTCGTCGATGTCGTCGTTGACCTCTCCGAGCTGCCAAGCCCGGGCCCCGACGCCACGACACAGAGCGACGAACCCGCAGCCGAGCCCTTAATCGTCCAAGACCAGGAAGCCTGGAGAGACCTCCCCATGCTCGGCTGGCGCTTCCGCGATTATTGGAACACCCAGGTCCGTCCTGATAGCAGCGCCGAGGACAGGCAGAAGGCGATCTCGGAAATAATCAACATCAGCAAATTCGCGGCGCTGCTTATGGCGACGGACGAGGCAGTCTTTGCGTCGTACTCGTGGTTTGCACTGATAACGCTTCGGAGCGCGCTCGAGACGCCGACGGATAAGAGGAGTCCGAGGGAGCCGTTGGAGGCGTGGGTTCCTGCTGCTGCGGCGTGGATCGAGACGCTGGGTGTGGAGATCTATAGCTGGGACGAGGAATTTGAACATGGACCTAAGATCGGTGCGAGGGGGAAGGGAGGTCCGCTGTGGGATGGGAAGCATGGGTTCTGTAAGGGAAGGTGGAAGCTCTGGCGGGAGAGGTTTGGCGAAATAGCTAGGATGGAGGGTGAGCTGAAAGAGGAGGTGAGGAAGGTAGCAGAGGATGCGGAGACAATGATGAGGGAGATTGAGGATGGAGATGTGGAGTAGGTCACGAGATAGATCATGATGATATAAATACCAGAGTCATATAACAGGTCCAGCTAAGCTTCTACAGCCAGGGTCCTACCCAATCTTCAAACATCATTCCCCTCAGTAATCATGTCCCGATGCTCTCCATAATCTTCATTACTTCCGCAGCCCATTCGGCTGAAGGTTATGCTCACCCATTAGCGTCTCCCTCTCCCTCTCACACTTCACCCAAGACTCCCTCTTGCGCATCCTGGTATGTCAATCCAGAACATCGGATATGAGCTCAAGATTTCATCACGAGGAACAAAGAGAAACAGATTCATCCGCTCATTCCACGGTAAGAAGGCCAAATCTGCGAAAGTGCATCTGTCACCAACAAGCCAGGTTCTGCCCTCGAGGGCTGTATTGAGGACGCCTAGTATGCGGTGAGCTTCGTTTGTATACCGCTTGATGGCTGAGGGAATTTTTTCGGGTTGTAGGACGGAGAACCTCGCATGAATTGTTTTTCAACCGGGACTGGAATAGGAACCAGAAACTATTGAAGCTCGATTTGACGTGCCTACCAAGCACCTTGCCCATAGTAAGGACTCTGCCCGCTCATTTAGAAGTGGAGTCATTGATTGCACGGATGTCTTTCGTGAAGCGCTTCATAGCCCAATTTGTGGTCTTTATCGTACTGTCCGATCAGATATTGGATGATAGCTCCGGATTCGCAGAGCGTGAGCTGAGTGTTTGGGTCCTCGATGACTGCGCAGGTAGGTAAACAAGCAAGATGGGCTTGATTTATACCTATCCATAGGACGGAACCAGACCGAACCTGCTAGCTACGTACCTGGGACTTGCCCGTTCGGATTGATGTTGATAAAACGAGGCTTTTGACATCTTCGTACTTGAAACAGTGAATCTCATATGGGAGACCAAGTTCCTTGAGGACGACCGCCACCTCTATGGGTTCGGTCCCGATGCTGTATCCTGTTAGATCCGCGCGGTAGAAAGGCCCCGAAGGGGCGATAAACGAGTCATCCAAAAGTGATTGACTTCGACATTCTATCAGTAGAGTCTCTAGGTAGTGTGACGACAGATGACAGAGGCACTGGGCTCGCAGTTATTCTATGGTAATGTAGAGTGAAAGGGTGCGGCTCTTATCTCCCTCACATGTTTCCCCCTCTTGTTGCCCAAGTGTGGTATCTTCGGGACGCCTTCAGGCTGCTGCGCCAAGAGAAAGTGAAATTGGTAATATCTTGCTGTATTATAGCCAGGCGTTTAATATCCGCTGATTGATGTCATGAAGGTGCTTTCATAAGCTTGCCCGATGGGAGATTGCCAGAAAGCGCAGTGATGAACGACTGCGGAACCATCTGGAACTTTTGCATGTGCACTGCACTCCGTTTCGTCCGTCGTTGTGCTTACCTTGATGATATGGATGGGAGTGCTGCTGCAGACGCCGCTAGCCATGTTGAGAGCTCCATTGAGCCCTAATATCAATGCACCGTCGTCCCGAAACAGACGCAACACCCCATTTTATTCCTGAGTCCTGACTTGGAGGTCCGAAGATGTCAGGGGATGTCAAACCTTTCCTGAGTATTTTCGATTTAGGATTTTCTGCATCTTTTTCAAGACCACACTCAAGACAATCCAGGCCAGTTCATTAATCCCATCCACTCATCTAAAGGACTCATTTCATTTTGCCATGTCGAAGCTAAAGTTCGGGTTCCCTTATTGGGCTGGCATGAAATTCCCTATGAAATCAGGCACGACAAGTTAATCGGCTGTGGCGTTGTCAGCACTCTGAACAGCGTCGTACGAAGTTGCGATACCACCTAACATACTGACGCCGCCAAAGTCCATTCCAGAATCCTCATCTTGCGTAGCCACACCATGGTATAAGCGCTGAGCGTACGTATCCCTTGTAAGTATCTCACTCGGCTTGCCGTCTTCGCTCCAAGAATCGCCTGCCCGGCTAAGCACAAGACTCACAGCCTCAACAGCCTTCTTTGCCTCTTTCGAGATCGAGCTCCTGTGCATACAGGTTATCCTGGCTCTTTGCAGTGCAGTCCGAATCTCATTTCTCGCTCTATACTTCGTCCGGAATAAAGCAGTGAGCATAGAAGCATAGTAGCTATAAGGAATTGGTGGTTCATGATAGAAGTGGCTCGCCAGCGCATCGTATGGAACTGACCCCCAGGGCGGGTTTCCTCGTCAAGCACATGCTGAATCTCCAGTGTACCGATTGACACGTCGATGCATGTCTTTCGCGAGTAGCCATAGTCTCTCTCGTTCTCTGAAGATGTCTGCTTATAACAGAATCGTCTGTGTATTATAACTTGTCCTTTGAAGAACATATGCTGGATGAACAGATGGGCAACAATGACTTGTGGGGAGTCAGTCAAGCTAGCTGTCGTTGGTTTTGACTGCAAAGGATAAGGAATGCTCTCGGCCGCTTCCTTTAGTATGTGATCCACCCGAATTATTCCGGTATAACTGCAGGGATTGACTGCGCTGGTCAGGTCCGCAATTGTACCAAGCACTCTCAGCATCCTAGTCCGTGCTATAACTCCCTGCGCACCTGTGAGCTCAGTTTCTGGTCGAGAAGACGGTGGTTCCTTTGTGTACTTGTCGAAGCTATCGGCACTTGGATTTCGCTGCTCTAAGGTGTGGTACTGCCAGTCGGAGATAATGCGTGGTATGCCCATCTAATTCGAGATAAGAACATCACTCATCAGCACTGCCCAAAAGGCGCCGCCGCATCTCTCCTTAGAACGGCGAAATGGAGGGGAAGTGGCTCGGATCGCGATGGTAGCCTATGCGCTTAGCCACATTGACTTTCAACACGAGCAGAAACCACAAGTCCTTGTTGGAATCTGGGTTGATGGCAAATTCGACATAGACGTAGTTGATGACGGTTTCCAGCACATACGGGGCCGACCTCATATATTGGCCTAGAACAAGACACTGCACTATCTTTTCACGGTATAGATCTATTGGAGTGACTGCTCCGTCTCTGAACTGTCTAGAGACTCGGAAGCTAGATACGCAAGGCAAATCAAGCTGAAGAGGAGCTTGATCCATATGATCGATGCGCCAGATGTATCAGTCCAGAATGCCTCGTACTTTGTATGTTAGGAAGTATTTCAACTTTATCTCGGTAGAGATATACTGATCTTACCTCGTGCAGAAAGCTCGGTCCATGGACAATAGCTATACAAGGTGGGAATATTTGAGCGTCCAGTCTTAGAGCGGCAGCATGAAATTGACTTACAGGACGAGACTAAATCCAGGTAGTTAACATAGTGTGAACCATAACAGTCGACAGCATATTTGGGTGGCAGTGCAGATAGTATCTCATTGCGGGAAGCCCTGCGACATCCATACAGCAGGAATGCGCCTTTAGACGGCGGGTTCGCGGCCATTGTAG
Organism: Aspergillus undulatus; assembly: GCF_047715775.1. NCBI lineage: Eukaryota > Fungi > Ascomycota > Eurotiomycetes > Eurotiales > Aspergillaceae > Aspergillus > Aspergillus undulatus. The sequence goes on from NW_027396683.1 coordinate 18,805, forward strand.
CGTCATCATTTTTTTGCTCATAGGCACCGTCATTTGAACTTTCAGCGAGCCGCAGCTGCTCTTCGCGGTCAACATGATCCTTCAGATCAGCTATTCCGTCCAATATCGCTACCCAGTGGTCTCCTCCAGCGTATTGAAACCCAGAATCACCAACCCTCATGCTCCCGCATTCCGAGCGCGCACCAACAGGTGCCTCTACCGGCATAGTTACTGATGGGGTCGCTTCCATGGGGATGACGGGCCCATTAACCTCCTAGGAAGAGTCAACCCTAGGCACACTAGGCGGATGAGGACCATAGACATCACCAGGCGCTCCAGCTGTACAATTCGTTCATGCACATTGAGTCGAGTAGACCCAGTTGGAACTGCGGTTGCAGGTTTCTCCGGATAAATACATACTTGTTGCGCACTGAGCACAATGAGCATGGTCGTTGTCGACCACATCTCGACCTCAAAGGCAGGTATCATAGTATCGCGCTGTCAGAGAACTTGTGGTTTGCTTACTTCCGTCGATGGCACTGGTTGTACGAGAGCTGTGGCTTATCCTGACACTGACTATTGTTCGTTTTTGAAGAGAAGGTCTTGAAGAGGCAGTTGTATTATTTGCCTGAGTTGCTCGAGACGAATTATCCCTCGGGGAGGTTGTACTTGTTGCGATTGGTGTGATGGGGAATGTCGTGTGCTCGGTGAAGTCCATCTTCTCGAAACTCACTATGAGAGCTATCGTGAAAGAGAAGTCTGGTTGCCATGTGAGAGTTGTCTTGGAAGAGGACAGAATTGGTAGAGAAAGAAAGAGAGAAGACTTGCCTTGGGACCATGAAGCAGTCACGTGGCACGCTTCCTCAGAAGAGAACGAGAAGAGCGCTTCAACAATGATCTTGACAACGACAACCTAGACGCAAGGATTGTTCTCAAAGCACACGGCTCACACACTGCGGTGCTACTGAAGGAATCAATGCAGTGAACAATGCCTTCTCATCGCCAACCTCGCTCTTCGCATTCGACAGTCCGATCCTCCGGTTCTTCCTCTGACCCTCCGACACTGGCCCAGTCTATGGAGCTTCAGCACATATTACTCAGAGACGACTGCACCTTTGCTTTCTTTCCTCCTCTCAGGCTATCTCCGAGCATCTCGGTTCAATGAAAATTAGTCAAGCAAAGTCTATTCTTCAGCCTCCAACGCCCATCGTTCTATCTCCGTCCTTTCTAAGTGCTCTTCTTGTCATGTCTCCTGACATAAAGGCATCAACGGCGAACCCTCCCGCTGGGGTATCTGCACGCTTCAGCTCTGCCCTGCAGCTTCTTTGGAATCAATCATATCGTGTCTTTCTCCTCTGGCATTAGCTACTTGCATCAGTCATGAGTATAGCCGAAGTTGAAAATTGCTCCGACAAAGCACCAAGCCATCTCGAGCAAGGCATTCTTGGAGACAGGGAGCCAGAGGATTGATTTAATTGACTGGGATGGTGACTCTGATCCTACAAGTCCCCAGGGCTGGCCCAAGTTTCGAAACTGGGCGCACGTCGTCGTCGTTTCCATCCTAGCTCTCATCACGTAAGTCTTACATCCTAACCTCAACGATGACGGAGTGTACTTACCAACACCTCGGTAAGTCGCCGTCACCCTGTACGTCCTCGGGATCGCCATTGGGCTCATGTTTATGTCCCCACTCAACGAGTTCTATGGGCGCGTATCGGTGCATCATGCTGCCACTGCCATATTTGTTGCCTTTATTGTGGGAAATGCACTGAGTCAAAGCGCCGTTCAGTTCATGATCTTCCGCTTTCTCTTGGGCTGTGCTGGCGGGACTCCGCTGGCCCTCGGCGGAGGTACTATTGCGGACATCACCACCATGGAGCAGAGAGCGGTCTCGACGGCCCTATTCAGTATGGGACCATTAGCTGGGTCCGTAATCTGTCTATTGCCCTTATTCCTTCCTGTAAGATTTAAAGAACTAATCCCTTCCATTTCGACAGGTTCTATGCCCCGTCATTGGAGGCTTCCTGACCGCGGCTAGAGGTTGACGCTGGACCTTCTGGCTGCCGTGTATCCTCGGAGGATTCTTCGGTATTATATCTTTAGTAATCATACGGGAAACACATCCCAAAATCATCCTCGAACGCAAGGCAGCCAAGCCCGGTGCAATCACCGGCAATTCTAATCTACGTTCCAAGCTCGCCCATTCTCATCCGCAGCGCCAAGTTCTTTTTCAGGTCCTCATTCGGCCTGCTATGCTGCTGTTTCGGTCAATGATCCTATTCGTGATCTCCCTATACGTGGCCTTGGTCTTTGGCGTGATGTACCTGCTTTTTACCACGTTCACTAGCATTTTCGAACTTTGAACTACGGTTGGGGAAACACCCTGCTCGGCTTTATGCCCTGGCTTTCATTCCAGGCCCCGTACTGTTTACAGATACGGAGAGGGCCTCCGCGTAAAATCATCCGTCAGTCAGCTGTAGGTCGAAGGCAGTGTGAGATAATTGGTTCGCGAAATATGAGGTTCCGCTGCCGCACGGAAGGTTTTATGCGCTTTTTGTGCGGAATAAGTGGGAGCACGCCAGATCTATCGTTCGATCGCACAGGGAAGCAAGAGTATCGAAGGTGAGTGGCTATTTCGCGGCCTGCAACCATTTATTAGTCTCAAGGTATCTATATGCACACAAATGAAGGGCCCTTTCTTTCCATTGTCCTTGCTTTCGATGTCTTGTCCCATATTAGACCAAGTCAAGACCATCCATATGTATGCATCGGATCCCTCAGAGAGTCTCGCCGTTTCAGAGCTTTGACTGTGCAAAATATTCCGTACAAACGCGGACGTGCGATTCTGCCTGCAGTCGTATGTGGGCTAACACCAGAGTTCAGTGGCTTGGCCAGAGGGAGTGTATACCGCCCCCCACTTGGTTGCTGGTTTGATACTTTGGATTGGAGGTGTGATGCAGTACTCTGGTCTGACTGCAATAGGTAAATAGCCTCAGTTTCGACGCTCGTCCGCATGCAAGCGGACTTTGCTTCAGTCAGCTTACCACGCACATCAGTGCCAAAAAATGTCCGTCTGACGCAAGGTTGGATGAGTCGAGAAAGACAGGTGAGCAGCAGGATTTAAGAAGAAAGTGTCTAAAGGAGATCTATGATGGAGGTATATGCGCTTTAACAGTCACCTGTCTCTCGATCCCTCAACAACGGTCAATCTCACTCACAACTCACCAACCACAATGCCCCTCCCCCAAGTCTGTTAAAATTGTAAGAACAAATTCTAATAAAGCTACTCTACCCTCTTTTCCCGAGCACTATATTTATCACTAACACTTCTCCCTATTTGCGCCATCTAGATCGGCGGCTCAATCGCAGGCCTCTTCCAACCCCCCAACTAAAACGCCAAGGCACAAACATCATCATCCTGGAACAAGACCCCTCAAAGGACAGACACAATCGGCCCCAGCATCATTGAATTTCTCAAAAGTACGTCGCCACTGGTACACCGGCCTCCATCCCTGAAAGTTTCCTCCAGCGCCGCGCCAGGCGGCGACCCCGCGTCATTACACACCACGGAACCACAGCATAAGGAACTGGGGATGCCGGATGCTCGGCCAGCGTTGAGCCTTGGGATGTAGACTACCTTGTCAGGCTCCCAGCCCTCGTTCACGGAATGAGGCATCTGACAGCGACACTGAATCAAAACAGGAGCAGGCATTTTCAGAAGCCAATATAAGATCCAGGCATACTTCTATTCCTGGATGCTCAACCATACAATTTTCTCTAAAGAGATCTAGGGCAGCCTCATAACCCCTGTCATATATATTCCACGAGAACTCTCCCATCAGCAAGATCAAGAGCCGCCATCGACCCATGGTCCCGGTCCTCGAAAACCCCGAAATGATTCGGTACAGTTAGATAGAGTGTTTTCAAACTCCCTCGCTGCATCTGCGTGATCCACTCCAGAAGCCAGCATGATGTAGGTAGGGTGCAGGCATGCCCTGCACCCCGGTGGGCTCAATCACGGCTGGATGATTGCCGCCGGCAATGGCGAAGGGTTGGGGATGGGCAGGCCCAGACACATGTCATAGATTCAGGAAGAAGCTCACAGGATCTGTATTCTGCACGCTTTCCGAAAGGTATGCGCCGTCGAGCATTTCTGCGCGAATTGGCTGCTAAATGGCAGGAGGGAGGTCGTCTTTCGTCCCGTCTTCTCTTCCATTCTTTTCTATTCCGAGGAATTCTCTCTAGGTAAGTTTAGAATAGAAAACATCGATAATAATGGATGATTGATGGAGCCACTTCAGTGAGCCGTCTTAACGCGCGTTGGGCACGGAGTATATATGTAGTCAGTCACCATGTCCCCAACATCACACCTCACCGACAAAATAATAATCACGATCACTTAGAGAATATACCGCTCAGCCGTCTGTAGTTACTCACGGCTCATTGCTCATCAATATTGTATTCTTCAACCTTGAGAGATAGGGCACTGACTCCACTTGCGCAGCACGTGGTATCTAGGTAGGAGCCAACGACCACACCGACGTTTACCCGGCACTGAACCCACACGGGCTGAAACCACGGTGACGACAGTGTGGACACGGCGATCGAGATCCATCAATATCATCTACGATATCAGATACCGACAGTCAACGGGTCCGACCCACGAGCAACCGTTGTAGCTTAATCCGGCAGGAGTCCTACGAGTGACCTCCATCTTCATCTACTACTCGGAGTAGTAGTATTTTGCGATAGAGTTCAGGGCAACGCAATGAGTTCCGCAGCCCACAGCCCACAGCGGCTAATGACTAGCATTCGATCTAGGGCGTCAATGATTATCCATAGCTGGAGGCTGATATAGATACGTGGAGAACAAGGAAGGTATGAGCAAGACCAGATCGCTGCGATTCGGTGATCGATCGTCCAAGTCGTCACAGGGTGACAGGGCACAAGGTCCGGTGTTTAAGATCAAGGTTAAGCTGAAGCGCAAGGGCACCTGGCGGCAAGAGAGTTGGAACTACGTCAAAGAGTCCCGATGAGAGTTGCGCAGGATGCAACCGCAGGCTTGAGGCTAAAGTAGAGTTCATGCTGGAATGAAGATTCCAAATTTCTGATCCTTCTAGAATGAGACCAGCGCTTAACAGCCAGTGACGCCTCTTGATTTTCGGGTTCGATGGCATATCGGGATTTGATCTTCTTCGTATTCGTGCAGGTGCATGGGTGAGGTTCCTGCGCGGTGGTAGCGCGGAGCGTCGATAGCCAGTCTTGTTGTTCGCGGCGCTTAATTTGGTGGTTGCGACTGAGGGAGGGGAGGTTCGGGGTGGCCGTTAAGGTTGCGTCTCATGAATATCAAATCTCGATCAGCGAGGATATCGTCTGTTACTTGATGTGGAATAGTGTGAGATCCTTCCAGTTCCCGTCGAAGTCCACTTTTCTCGTGGTCGTGATTCATTGAGTGTTATTAGGATCCATTTCAATGAGTCGCAGATTACCCCGCTTTGTTTGGTACAACGTCCTTGACTTTTGAGACAACTGCCCGAGTCGATGAAAGCCAGGTCAGAGACAAACAATGCTGAGTGTGCTGTTTGCCTTTATGTTATACAAGCACGAGAGTCACAATGAGCTTATGCCGGGTTGTTGTGCGAGTCTAGTCTGACAGTCTGGCGTGGCCTGTGAAATGGACGCTAAACTTTAGGCTTTGCAGGGTCGAGCCGATATCGAGATAAGAGATCTGACTGGTGGCCTTGAGATGACATCTGTAATAACATCATCCAGATATTCATAGTCAATTATGACATTGACTGCACAGGAACTCAGAAGTCAGAACAATGTCAAGGAGGAATTGGACAATGTCAAGTTGTCAACCCAATTGCGCACGACGTGACTGTGACGAGAGACTGAGAAGGGACCCAGTGTGACATGGAATCAGGTACATCACAGTGGAGTTAATCACAGCTAATCTGGCGGAGAGGTCAGTGTAATGCAGGTTAATAATAGCAAAGAGGGGAAACAGCTAAGAATAAACAGCTGCAAATTGCCAGGAAATACCGCAGTAAATGATGCTCATCCTGGCGGTAAATGCTGCTAATTAAGGCAATCTCAGGGCAACCTGGTGGTGTCGCCAATGACGGGCGCGGGAAGGAATCTTGGCTCGCGGCGCTACTTTAGCGCTCCTTCAGCTGCACCTCTCATCACACCCTTTCCACCTGCGATTCGACACTCTCCCCGCAAAGCTTCTGCACGTCCACCTCCTCCAGCACACTGACTCCATCGATCATTGGCCTGTCCTGCTCCCCCCTCGCACTCGACAAGTCCCGCTGTCAGCGTGATGATGGATCCCTGCCTGTCGTACGGTCTCTCTCCCCGTCTCGTCCCATCACCCGTGCACGGGGAGACCCTCGCATTTCCCGAATCCGGTAGGTTTTGGTCATGACTCTGCTCCCAACACAGACTAATTTTATTCTAGTCGACTGAACCCTGCCATTGGCCATTGCGTCGTCGAGGCTACGGAAATTTGTCATGTCGACTGCGGGTGTACTTTCAAGGTCCCTTCCTGCCACAACTCTCGGGCGGGAAGAGAGACTGATATATTGCCGTCTTGAGTCTACAGAGTATACAGGCTGTCTACACCGTCTTCCGCCATCGGCCATGGCTGCTTAGAAAACGGGAGACTCTCCGGTGGAGAGGGACAGGCTGATGCCCGAAAAAGCAAGCAATCACTCGTGCTAGCAGACCTTGAAGGATTGCGCTGTAGCACAGGTCATCGGATAGCTCGGACGCTCGATATTTGCGATACATCAGCGCCAATCACTTCTCCAGCCGCCCATCTTAACCTGGAGAGGATGTCCAATCATTCCGCATCGAGGCTCGAGATGCATAGGCGCCGGCGGCCAAAAAGACACCAAAATTATCCAAAATTAGCCTGCGAATGTTGGGACCAGCAAACCAAGCCAAACTCACCGGTTCTCTCCATGCATGATTCCCTCCCCTGCTCAACACTAACTTAGAGCCACCGGGCGATCTCCAATCCTTCCCCCCACCAATCCCTGCCTGCCTCTCCCACCACCCAATTTTCCCTTCGGCTATCTGGAATTCCAAAATAGAAACACCATGGACTCGCGCTTGAGCTTTAAAGGTTCCTCGATCCCACGATCATGCTTCCGTTGCGCTTCCCGTTTCCCCAGCGTCGTCCCCAGTCGTCTCGTCTTTCGGCAACCGCGCCTTACGCTCTCTTACTCTACTTAATAGATAGCCAAGGCTGCTGGTCCAGCTTTGCACCCTAATATCACTGTCGATTATTGCTTGCTGTACCTTGCTCGACACCTAGTGGCCGTTCTGTTCTTCTCGACCCTTTCCGTGTCTTTGCGCAATTATACCCCGGATTCCAACCTATAATATAACAATATGCCGGCCGCACCAAGGAAGAAGGTCAATGCCGCCGCCACGAAGCGAGCGGCCGAGTCTCAGGCATCGTCGGGAAGCGAAGGTACTCCAAAGCCTACAGATGGAACTACAAAGTCCCACAAGCGATCTCGCTCTGGTAAGCCACTTTTAATCATACATATCCGGCGCATCTAACAGGAAGCTCTGTATAATAGGCTGCTTCACATGTCGCCTTCGTCGGAAGAAGTGCGATGAGCAACACCCTTCATGCGGAGCCTGCAGCAACCTCTGCGTCAAATGCGAGTACAAGCGCCCGATATGGTGGGGTAATGCGGAGCAGAGAAAAATGCACAAGGAACGCATTAAGAACAAGATCAAGCAGACAAAGATGAATGAGCGCAGCGGCTCATTAGCCATAGGTATGACAACTGCTTTGTTAACTTGCCCCCTTTCAGCTAACTGGTGTACTAGATCCCACGGCTCATGCCCGAGCCATGGCAGCCAACTCTCCCACTTCTCCAGAATTCGAATACGGTCGTCCCTTCCCCGAACCCACGACTTACGACATGTTTGCATCGCAGTTCCCGACTCCTGCTATGGGCCAAGCTGTGTATGCACAACAGTACCCATACGAAGTAGACGTCAAGACCGAGCGCCAAACGTTTGTCAATGACATTCAATTACGCCACGACTCAATATCATCCACCTTCAGTACATTTGCTCCGCCCCAACTGAATGCGCCCCTGCCTACTTTCCCGGGAGATGAGTGGTTTCAAGATGAATACTTCCGAACCCCAGCCCTTCCCGGGATCGACCCCGCCCTTTGTGATCAGACATTCCCAGATTCATACGATATGCTGCAGAACATTCCCGTTAATGATTATGACCGACCGCTTCTTGACCATTTCATCCACAGCGTCCTGCCCATGAGCTTCCCCGTCCTTGAGGCCCACAATCGCGGACATTTGCGCGTGCAAGCTGTACTTCAGACGCTGGAGACCAACAAGTGCTACCTACATTGCTGTCTCAGTGTGGCGGCGATTCACCTCAAGACAACCGAGAACATCACCGGGGAGCAGATCGATCATGATATCATGCGGAATCGGTTCGAAGCGATCTCCCAATTATGCCAAGCTTTGGGGGATGACACTGAACACCAGGAGATCCTCGACGCCACACTAGCTATGATCTTCTTCCACTCATCAGTAGGCCCCGCCGATGACAATCTTCCGGACATCCCCTGGTTGGACCACTTCCAGGCAGCTGCAAACCTGGTGCAACGACTCGGTCTTACTGCCGACGCCCCCAACCCGTACGTGCTGCCGCCGTTCAGCATGTCTCTGACGGCTTGGATTGATATTCTTGGCTCCACAATGCACCGCGGGACGCCCGAATTTGCTCACAACTATCGATCAAAACACCTTGGCGGAGTGTCCCTTGGGTTGCGAGAACTCATGGGCTGTGAGGATCGCGTCATGTATCTCATCTCAGAGATCGCTTGCTTGGATGCCCTGAAAGCAGATGGACGGGTTGATGATATGCAAGTTTGCTCGCATGTTTCAGGTCTCGGACAACAATTGGAATTCACCGAGCCCGCTGACCACATGCTGGAGAGCCCGTTCTCGGCAACATCAGGATTGCTTCGCCCTGAGATCTTGACCAAGAACATGACTGCCATTTTCCGCATTGCTGCCCGGATCTACCTTTGCAGTCTTGTCCCCGGGTTTGAAGCGACCCAGCCAAGCAACATCAATTTGGTCCAAGCGCTGGCAAGCGCCCTCCAGTACATACCCTCTGGGCCCGGCGGATTCGACCGCTCACTTGTATGGCCACTATTCATCGCCGGCGTCTACTCTACTCCAGGTTGCGAATTCCGAAACGTCCTGACTGAGCGAGCTGCCGCCCTCGCCGAACACGCTACCCTTGGTAGCTTCGGCCGGATGTACAAAATTCTGCAAGAGGTATGGCGAGTTACCGATGAGTACCTCTCCGAGCAAGTCAGCAGCACAGAAGAGAACACATCTTCTTCCTCACAAACGGCTAGCCCCGTCAAGGACGAGCCCCCGACATCCCCTAAGGAAGGCGAGATCAGCTGGCCAACGACGAAAGAACTGAAGAAGCCACATTGGCGGGACATAATGCAGCAGAATGGCTGGAACTACCTTATTCTTTGATCTTGTATCAAGATACAAGAGCACACATTTTTACTTCTCATGAGATTGTATCTCATAGCGTCGAGAGGACCCTGGAAAGGAAAACTCGTACAAGCTGGCTTGTACCTGCGACCATTTGGTGAAATTATTTTGCGATCTCGAATCTGCTATTCGAATAATCTACCATTCGTTATATACCCACTTTGTTTTGAATTCGTTGATATTTCACTGCAGGTCAGGGAATCTGCTCACCTGCTTTGCCTTTTGCCGAGGCGGCTCCTCCTTCGGGAATGAACTACTGGGACACGTTCACGATCGATTATTATCCGAGATACCACTGGATATGAGTCTGATGCTCATGGGGAATATGGTGTTACTGGTGCTGGATTTGCTTGCTTTGTGAATTTCTTTAGGGGGTTATTAGGAATTTGGACCTTGTGGTCACGGAGCTCAGCAACTGGACTTACGACCGGCGGCTGGACTACGTTGTTATTTGTTGGATCTGGTGTTATCATCTTTGCATTGGTTGGCTTACCCTCCCACACTCGCTAGACTGCGTCGTTCTATCTATACCTATGGTATCAGAGCGGCGAATGGAGTATTACGGCTAGAGTTGAGCCCAGGCCCTCAGTGGCACCACCTAATCCAACCGTCCTTTCCTCCCAGCGAATTTATTCCTCTCTTCTCTGTAGCCGTGTGGCGAATAAACCAGCCCTTTCATGTCATGTCACGAACATGATACTGATCCACTCCACGCGCTTCAGTGCGTCTTTTAAGTTCATCTCCTGCGCCTCTGCCCAACCTTTCAAATCTGTGGACTCGAATTGCCCGTGCACCACCAATCCCACTCCCCTTCTATCCAAGAAGCCCTTGGAAATTTCCGCCTCGACTTCTCCCGCGTCAACGCGCAGATACTTGCATATCTAACCCATCAGCTGAAGCCCCAATTCAGCCTCTAACCGAGTACTTTTCCCTAAGACCCCCGCTAGTCTTGCTGACCCCCTCAATCCATTCGCTAAACCCCTCACCACTACCCACATCGGTGCTCGCGTTTAGCTGCTCTGTATCGGTGATATCATTGGTTGGCTGCCGCTGAGTTGTACTTTGTCTCAAGAGTCTAAACTCTAAAGGATGGGCTTGGATATGGTGGGTATATTGCGGCGTAGTCGGGATGCATTGTTAGGATATGGACAGCGCATAGTGCACGACTTGAGGGTCTGGGGGTTGTATTGTATGATGGAGAGGTATTACGTTTACTCAATTGATACACTCGAGGGGAAGGCCCGTCTACTGGTAAACTGGTAACCAGTAGCCACCAGTGAGAAATGCATAGATTGAGTCAGGTAGGCCGGGCGTGAGATGGCTGCGTCTGCTCTGCGTTAAAAATGCAGGGAGGAGGTAGATGCGCGTTTGGATGATCTCAGTATAACCCGACTAGGTCGTCCACCTAGTTTGGGAAGAGAGCGCCTCTCGGCGTAGGCTCAGTGCGTGCTTATTGTGATTTAAGGTAGGGTATCTAGATGGATAGACTGCTCACCGCACCATACCACACCGCACTGCTTTGCGACGGGAGACGGGCAAACACACTTAGTAACGGGATGGTCTGCTACATAAGGTACTCCTTTCTACCTTCTTGCCTACTTTTCTGCGAACATGCATACTTTATTGCCTAGGCATTGAGTGAGAATTGCGAGATCGCCTGATGTGGGGAGATACTTATCGTACATACTACTTGCCAGCGTAGTGCATTGTTTGCCGCTGGCATAAGAAATGTACATAGAGTGAAACATGAAGATGAAGAGAAAAGAAAAAAGGAAGGACCTCAAGCAGGAGTGTCTGCCTCGGGTCCCTCTCGACATGGCCAAGTAGAACTCATGTATGTAAGGAACAGCCCAGCCCGGAGCCAAAGCGTGCCTTCTTAGACAGATCCTACCGTTGGAGGCAGCAGCGACTGCCACGGGTACCTTCTCGATCGGGAAGAGGCATACCGTAGGTAGAGGAAGGCACGATGGCCCGGCGCTCCTACCTGAAAGAATAAACTGACGATTCAAGAGAAAGAGCGACCAGTACGACTAGAGGCTCCTTCCTAAGCGGAAGGAACAACCATCGGAGAAAGGAACGACCCGCCAGCACCTTCCTGAGGATAAACTAGGCATTGCAGGAAGGGGCGACCCAGGGCCATCAGGTGCACCTTCCTTAACCAATAAACCGGTTGGCGAAGGAAGGCGCGACCAGGCATCAGGGGCGCCTTCCGTATGGGTAAGGAACGACTACCGGAGGAAGGAACGACCTCAGCACGGAGCGCTCCGTCCTAAGCAGATACCGGTTATTGAGAGAAGGAACGACTAGGAGCACCTTCCTGAGGAAGTCAATATTGATACCGCCGTCCGAGGATGGCACTGTCAGTCGCTCCTTCCTTTGAGTATAAGGATAAAGCGGAGGAGGTATGGTTGTGTAAGGAACAGCCTGTTCTCGAGGGCTGCTGAGGTGAATGGAAGGTGTGCTCAAAGACGCTTGTACTTAGAGAGACTTGACCATATTCGTAAGAGGATAGGGCCCGAAAGTCATAAAATAAGCGCTGAATGATGGAGTTTGGGGGCCGCATTGAAATGGTAGTATAAGGTCGGTATGCATAGAATCTCGTTAAAGCTAGCTACTGTTAGTAATTACTCCATGCTAATACTTAATGGGATGTTTTCGGTTACTGTAAATGAGCCTTTGAGTGGAATTGAATCTTGATACTCGTCTGTCACCGATTGATGTGGGCTTAGGGTGGGATAAACAAGGTGCTGGATGAGCAGACAACGATCAAAGGATGCCGCCACGAATTATGTTCCGGGAAATGCTCGTTTTGTCCAGCGTTGAACTTCAATGCCCGCCTGCCCCAAGCCGGAGAAATCGGAGAGGAGCGTTCAATGGATGAGAAGGTTGGGTCGAGCATAGCATGGCGTAGAGATGCAGCCACAATGACAGCGCACCTGTGGCAGCGCACTCACCGTACGCCCAAGCCATGGGCATAAGCCACGGACTCTGAGCGACGATTCAATTCAAGGAAGCGACACAGCTTACAATGCGCTATCTCGCTTTGACGTGGACCAAGTCGTGGGTCATCCTAATTTTCGGTTCCAAAGCTCAATCATATCAGGGCCAAGCAAAATCCAGCATGCGTTGGTGTTGGCCGAACCATGGGTCCTCAGAAAGTGTATTCAAGATTCCCAGCACGTGGACGTTGCGTGGATTTCAAAAACTCAAAGAGCTTATCCAATAGAGAGCATGTCGGTGAGTTGGCTAAAAACGCTGACGACGACGATATCGCTATCTGAGCGGTGTGTTTGACTGAAAAAAGGTTGAGTATCACTGAAAGGGCATCAATTCCCCTTTGTAGGCATTTGAACCCAGCGTCGGAGCTGAAATTGATTGCTCGAGTCTGAAGCCTTTCGGTTACACTCTCTCGGTCATACCAACAAAGGATTCGACGTCGTCCGTGCTTGTTGGGCTGGAGTGCGACCTGAGTGGTCTCATCTTTGGGACCAAGGACGAGCTGAGTTGGGCGATGGGGCTCGTCGGCGTTTAATATACAACCATGTGTCGGTCTAATGCAGCTCCGCAGATTGAGACAGAAGGAACAATAAGAGGATCGCCCATGACAAACCAACGGTGATCATGCACAGATTGCCGAGACAGATTGCCTCAAACAGCCGACAGGGTAGGATCCTAGGTCTCGGAAGCTGCAACAGCTAGTTAGCGAAGGTTGGAGACAGCAGGCAGAAGGCAGATTTGATAGGCCAGAGAGCAGAAAGTGACAGCTGCAGAATTGCGAATCTCTGCAAGCTGGGATGTTGTATGGCGACATACGAGCGACTCCTCAATCCAACATGCATTCCAGCTGATCATTTGTCGATGCGACTTCAGATAGGCAGGTTGTAAGCGCTGAGCTTGGGTATAGCCGCCCGACCAATTTACGGATGAGTAGCCCCATCTTTAGGGGGCGAACCAAGAAGAGCGGATGGGTCCTGGGCAGCCCCAACCGCCGAGCTAGAATCAGATTGGAACTGCGGAAGCCAACGGCAGTCTAGTATTACTGACTCGGCGTTCCCAGTGCCAACGGAGGATCGTGGAGGGCGGCTTCGCCAGTGTGGCTTGTGGACTTTAGGCTGGGTCAGAAAGCCATGCGCGGCAACAGACCGCGTACCACGAGGGTCAGAGCATGATCGATTCCTGAGTGGCTGATAGGACAAGAAGGAATCGGTTTTGTTTGCGCGATAGTGGAGGAAGTTTGTTGGGCTTTCGATGGAAAGGGGGAATTGGCCTATGATTGACTGTTTGGCCCCAGAGAGCGCGACAACCGGCGGGTTTAGTCCCAAGCTTGTTGGAATTGCTGGGACATTGCGAGTCGTGAGGCCGGAATGATTGACATTATTGACAAGCGGGCCTCAATCTCCGTTCCCAAGACCCTGGGAGGAGTCAGAAATATAAAGAGCACTTAACGCCCGCGTCGATACTTTTGTTCTCCAGGAGTGAATTCAGTTTCCCTTCACCTCATCTGCATCCTCCGTTGATGAGCCTGGGCTGCGATTGGCGAAGCAGCGAGACAGCATCTGCACCCTCAAGTGGAATTGGTGATTGACATCCACTTCAGAAGACCCCAAGTCTGCAAGCCGGTGAGTCCATCCACGTCCAGAACGAGCAGCTCCACAGTGAGCGAGACTCGAGTGTGTTGAAGTGTTCGACCATGAGTCTTCGACAGCCGCGCACTGTGAAGCTAAGGGTGATGGGGCTAGCCATATGCAGTTAGCGCGTGACACTGACACGGGCGACGGTACACAGATCGGTAACGGAGCGGTATCAGCGACGTATCTAACGGCGTGACGGTACGGAAACAGCAGTGAAGTCACCACCGTTTGGCGCCCTTCTTCAATAAATAAACCCAATCCTCCTCCTCGCACCGTCCTCCCCTCTCTTCTCTCGTTCAGTGAGAGGCTCAAGGAGAGACTGTCGCCCTCCATACTACCCTCCTGCATCTCTGTCCCTCTCTCACATCTTGCCCTCCCCCTTCCGACCTGTTGCTCTTGTTGCGTGGTCTATACTCTCTTTCGCATACTTCCACGTCCACCGTATACCTCAGCGCCTACCCTGGGACGCCTACCTTCGTTACATCATTCCTCTACTATCTACTATACTCGACGACCCGCCAAGCAAGATGCCTTCCATCAAGCCAGTCCTCCCTCCTCTCAAGACGCCCAGCAACATCACATTCCCCTCCGAATACCATACAGACTCAAGCGCTGGGACAGGAAGAACCGGAGACACACCTATTACTCCTCCTGCCGCCTACACAGAGTTCTTGAAAGCCTTCACACCCATCTTCTCGAGCCCTGATAATGCCGATGGGGTAGATTTCTCGAAGGTCAGGTTCGACCGCCACAATTTCCAATCTGCACGGTCACAACCATCCAGCGCAGTCAGCGGCGCCTTCAGTTTCAACGAGCCTGCGCGATCAGCAACAACCTCACTGCCTCCGCCAACTCCTCTTGCGCCACCTCCTGCTCGACGAGAATTAAGCAACTTGCGCCGGCTGCGCATCCCGCCGGCGCTTAGGCATTCACCAACATCGGCGGAGCCACTCAGAAGTGCCGGCCTTCGAAGCGCTGGGCCCCGCAGCGCTACTATCGCTCGAACTCCTTACTCTCCCATCGATTGGAGGATGCGCTATCTTGATCCTCCTCGAAGCGCAAATCCACGAAGCTCCAATCACAAGATGAGCGTCAAGCATGTCATCACACACACCATCACCTACAAGACAACCGAGCTTGATGAGCCGCCCAAGGGCAAGCGAAGGAAGCGCAGTCACGATAGTGACGAATCCAAGTGATCTTTTCTATTCTTTTCCTACTTCACTGTTTGGGTTTCGGTTTGGTCTTTTTCGGGCGTACTACTGTCGGTCTGGTGCGCGGAGTTTCCGGGATGCTGTTATTTCAGCGGAGACAATATTCGGTCCCTTTCATTTCTCTTTTGTCAATATCTTCTCAATACGTGAATAGTAATCTAGAAATATTCTTGAGCGCCGAGCGCTACCCAACATGTTCCCATCCCGACTCATTACTATTTCCTTTGTCTTTCATGGTCTTAAGATCCAATCCAAAGGTCGAAAATCAATTTACACTCAGCAGACACCCGCGACGCTAGACCCAGGACCAACAAACAGCGTCGAGCAAGCGTCGTCTCAAACACGACCCAAACTTCGGAACAGGTGAGACCTGAGACCGCACATGTCAGATCTGACAACAAGAACAGCTAACTCTTTCTGCCTTACTGCCTCGCTGCGCTGCCTTGCCTCGCAATATAAAATTCTGCCCCTCGTATAAGGATCAACTAACCCTATCGGATCCCCCTGCCGAACGAAAAAAGTACGTAACCACCGTCCCACAACCAACCTGAGGAGCTGACGCAGGGGCAAATCCTTTAATCGATAATCGGGGGTTACCGGCTCCAAAGCTTCTGGTCAGGGCCAACGAGCCAGGCAAATCGCGATTCGAACGTGATGGCAAAGGATTGGCAGGAGTTGGAGCAAGAGACAAAGAAAGAACCCACGATGTGACTGGTACCGGGGAATCGGTACTTGGTTTTATTGGGTGGGAGGGTAAGACGTCAGTCAGGTAGGCTCAGATCAGGCCAGGTTTTGCGGATCTGGAGATGCGAGGTCCTGTACTTGAGTCATGCCACCGTAGTTCTATCTATGGTGTATGGACAGCTCACTGGCGAGTTAGACCTTGGAAGCTGTCTTTCTTTGTTGTTGACGGGGTTTATTGGGACCGAGGTTATACCCTGTATGTACTCTATAGATAACATCAAGTTCTGGATTTAGATCTGAGCTGACTGGACAGAGAATAGAATGAGACTAATAATAACTAGCCCCATTGCCAACTACAATCATTACTCAAACAGGTAGTATAAGCCAGAATAGCCCTACACTGAATAACTCATAACCCCTCCAGCCTAGGCACCCATTTTATATATCACGTAATTTACCGTACATACCGTACATACTGCCCACCCCCAAAATAAACTTCAAAGTCTCCAAACTTTCCTGTGTGCTGGAACTTGACCACCAACAGCCATGGAGTCTCCACGAAAACCAAATCGTGTGCCTGACTTCTCCTGCCTGATCCATGGACCCCTCTGCTGATCATTTCCGTATCACAACTGCGAGCAGAAGCAAGTAGTCTATTCCTGCAACTGGTACTCCGCGGTCACCATTAGTTGTCTATAGCATGTGGGAACATGGATTGTATGCACTGTGATTGGCGTGGTTTAGGCGCGCTGGAACCTGTCTTGAATCTTCTAGGGAGCCCGTAATACGAAGGATTAGTTTACGAGAAGTTTAGACGTTTCAATCGAGTGTTCTTTTCCTTCCCCAAACCTCACAGCTTGTTCTTTAGAATCAGAATCAGATAGATTACATACCTACGGACCTCTCCGTGCATAGGCAGCTGAAACTGGGTCAGCAACCCTCCCTTCTATTTCAAAACCGTTTCAGGAGCGCGGTTGTGATTGCTTCAGAGTGGTTTGAGATGGAGCTGGGAGCCTGGGGATGTGATAGGGGTGCGTAGGGTTGTTTCAGGCCCCAAAATAACTCTCCACCTTCCAAGTTGCTGGGCCTGGTACCGCCCCCGTCGCGTCCCGTCTGGGTCCGGCTTCTGGTTGGGTCCGGTCCGGTCTGGAGATGGAGATAGGATGGAGATCGGGTGGTAAGTGCGGTGCTTCAGGGACTGTACCGACCGTACAGAATATCCGCTTTAGTTATACGGTATTGGATCAACCTCAATAAAAACATCAATAGATCTGTAATGCCACTCACTCTTTCCAATACTTCTTATTCCGACATGAGGGATGAATAATTGACAGAAGCCGCCCACCATGAAGCCCTGTCCGTCAGAGACGACCAATCAGGATACATCCAGGACAATGAGCATCGTGGCACCTGCAGTTAAGCGCCGGCGCTATTCCGCTTTGGGACGGGGCCGCCGCTGGTGTGTTGATGATTGATGCCCTTCCCCCTCTTCGTGCCTTTTTCTCGAACGGGAGTCCTGTCATTGGGTGGTGTGGTGGAAGGTGCGTGGGGATTGATGTGCGTTTGGGGAAGGTGGGCGCTAAAGGGTGCCATTGTCGTTCGAGTCGAGTCGAGTTGAATCGTCCTGAGCTGCTGATGCTGGAGGAGCGGTTTGCGTACGTACGTGCTACTGGTGGATAGAGACGAGACATTGTCCTGGATCTGTGAGGGGGTGTTACTCTCATATTCTGGATTGGTTGGGTTTCTGGTAAGCATTCGGCACAGCGAGCGGATCTTGCTGATCTCGCCAATATATCGAGCGATGTCGTTGTGAAGGAAGCCTGCAGAATTGAACAGCTGAACAGCCGCCGGACGGACTCCGCTGACTGGGACTCGACTCTCACAGCCAGTGTGAAAGATTCAGCAAGGTTTCATGCAGACGCACCTCATCACACCCGGTCTCTTATATTGACGCCGTGATCGCACACCCTAGCCTGTCTCTGCAAGGTCTCCAACATCGTCCACCAGCCAGAACGCGGGCCTGCCCTTCCCTTCGGCGATCCTCTAGGGTGATAGATGCGATTGCACACCAAGTGACCAGGACGGCAAGGTCAGCTTTCTGCAGAACCTGACTGTAATACACTTTTACGTCTTTACGCCGCGGTAATTCTGCACATCCGAGTGTCCTGTCTCCCTCGAGGACGGTAGACAATGGGCTAGACTGCATTCGCTACTCCCCGCGTTACTGCGGATCCTGATGCTGCACTGCTCGACATTGTCTCGCAAAGTGAGGGGCAAAGCGAGGGGTACCGTCCGCGCCCAGTCAGCAGGCCGTATCCAAGTGTGACCTCGTAGTGAAAGTCGGCTGGTATTTAGTATGGTTTGAGTATTACCGTCCGCAAGACGGTGACCATGGATGTAGCTTTGAAGAGGGGTATCCCATAGCAACAGCCATTCACGAAACAGTGTCTGTCCAAGACATGTTTATTCTAGCAGCCAAGCGATGAGGCACCGATGATCTTCGCAGCGAGAAGACTTGTATGCCAGGAGAAGTGCTCTGGAATGCCATTGTTGGTGGGCGCTTCGCCCAAACTGAATGCGTCATCTAGCCAACCATGAGCAGTCGCGGAGCGGAAAAGTTGCAGTCGTGTCACGTCAGAGGCACACGAGTCGACCGTGAGTGGTCAGCAGCTGACAGCTCAAAAAGATCCCCCAGCCAATAGGTGGCAATAGTCCCCGGTAAGCATCTGGTGGTTCGTCAGCAGTCGAATTCTGAGAGCTCGTTGATGGAGATATTGCCGAGCTAAAGCGTGGCTGGGAGCAGGCATGTCATCTTCTGTACACATTTCTTTGATCTCATTTGCAGAAATATCACGGCCAAGTTGTGATTGTTCAACAGGCGCTTCAGAATGTAAAGAGTGATCCAATCGGCATGCATAAGCGGTATCATGGACAAAAGACTCGGTTGCAGGTAATTACCACGTATCCAGGGCTTCGCCAATACTGTACGGTCTTTCTCACTTGTGGGACAAACGTATAAGGCTGAACCTAGAGGGGTTGGTCGCAGAGATAGATAGGCAGCAGCGCTCGTCTTGCGGCAGCGCTCCACTGATGACAACTGGCGGTTGGAAACCGGGCAACTAGGTGGGACAAACATGGCGACGGATTGAATCTGGTATGTCAAGGTGAGCACTGTGCACTGTTTCCTTCAGCCTCGAAGTCTGGAATGGTCGATGCTGCTGCTGTGGTGCCGGTCGACGCCGTAAATACTGGCCACATCCAGACAAGTATCAAGAGCCGCATGACCGTCGGGGTTGACGGTTGCGGTAGATACCTTGACTCATCCAATATCCTCCATCTGACATCTTTTCAGGTTTTTTCAAGGCTGACAAGGTTGAATCAGACTAGCATGGCACGCCGGCAAAGCTGTCCTTGGTAGATCTCGAAGGCTGATTCTTTCATCGTCGGAATGAAGCCCGAACCGGTGAGGCCGGGGAACTCTTCAAATGACCTTTGTCGGAGGCGACAATAGGCGAAGTTGACTGCCGAAAGAGACCGACTGAGCGAGAGTGTGATATTTGTAGAGACAAGAGATGAGGAAGGTGAGAGATGCCAAGAGAGAGCTAAAATTAGAACCCACGGACCCCTCAATGATTGTCGTGATGTATCCATAAATAACAACCGCCATCACAGACTAGAGCTGGCAGTGGCCACTGGCCAGACTTCAATCCCGTGATTCCTTCCCTCCTCCTCCTTCCACTCCAAGTCCAAGTCCACATTGCTAGGATTACCAACTCCTTCAGATGCTGCAGCCTTCTTCAGCATAACCCACCCGCCTTGACCTGACTGCAGCGCTCTGCCATCTTTCCTAATCGAGAAAGGCCCCGTTTTCTTCTCTTTTCTTCCTCCCTTGCCGCCCTCCCCTCTTATCAACCCGCACTATGGCGCAGTCCTTACCGACTCCCTTTACTCCGGATAGCGATTTCGCCTCTCTCGAGACCCCTCGCGGTGGCAGCGGGAGTCTGTCCATCACAGCTCTAGCTCGTTTCGAATTCGAAGCGGGTAAGGGCAACGATGGGACGAAGATCCTGATGATTGAGTGGGAAGACGACGACTGGAGTCGCTCTTCTTTCCCGTCTGGTGGCTCTTGGAACGTGGAATGGGAGGGCAAGAAGGCCATTCTCCCCGCCGACGAAAAGACCGGCAGCAACACTCGACGACTGTACTTTCTACTACCTCCGCATGTCACGATCCCGCCCGCCGTCACCCTGTCATATAACCCGCCGCAGTCCTCCGCCACCTCTGAGAAACCGAGCCCGATACAACTGAACCCTCTCCCCGCTATATTCCCACCAGAACTCGGAGCAGATGGTCGCTCGGCCGGCAAGAAGGGGGTTTTGCACACAATCTGGGCGAAGAAACGGGCGCAAGTGCTGGACAAGGAAATCCGGGAGGAATCGTTGAACAACGTCGAGGGGATCGCTCTTCATATGGCACTACAAGAAAAGGAATGGATTGAGGCCAATTTCGGGCTCGGATCTGATGCGCAAAAGCAGTCGGTCCAGAACCAAGATCCGAACTATCCAATGGGACCTGCCACACCTGTGTCGCCTAGCTCTGGGGGCAAGCTTGGGGAGAAGTTGCGGGGCCTTAAGCTGCAGACAAGTCAGCGGGAACTCTCCATGGCGGAAGGTAAGAACTCATGCCCTGCTGATTCTTCAATGTTTCTGACCCTTCTAGGCGCTCATCTGCTTTCCCCGCAGTCCCCTGATGTCGCCATGTCTTCTTTCAACTCCTTCCACAGCATCCAGCCATCAGCGCCACGATCCAACCCCACCTCCAACCCCACTTCAGACGTCAAGACGGTAGCTCACTACCCCCCAGAGTCTCTCCAAGCGCAACAGGGCGTGGGATTCAACACTGGTTTTGCATCGCTAGGTGCGCCTGCTCCCACCGGTAGCTCAGCTTCAGATTCCGGAGAGGACCTTTTCGCAAAGGCACTGAGCCCCCGGTCGCCGGACCTACCACGGAGTCCCTTCTCATTCAGCCCTGAACTGCATATGTGACCATGAACCACGAACCCGTTACGTTTCTTTATGTCCCAGCATCATTACTTTTACTTCAGCTCTTTATATAACCGCGCTGACCAGGCACCGCATGATTCCCCCGACAGCATTTTGACATGACCACCATCCATGTTCGCAATAAAACATCGAGTCGACAGCCTCATGTACATAGAACAGTCAAGTAGATACCAAATCCTTCCTCTTTTCCTACTACCCTACCCTATCAATATCTCCACATTATAACAATAAACACTCCTTCCTTACTTCCTGAACCCACTTAAATCGCCTTCTTCTTCTTCTCACCCCCCTTCTTCCCTTCCCCCTTCCCAGCCGCAAAACT
The DNA here is from genome assembly GCF_047715775.1 of Aspergillus undulatus. Taxonomy (NCBI): domain Eukaryota; kingdom Fungi; phylum Ascomycota; class Eurotiomycetes; order Eurotiales; family Aspergillaceae; genus Aspergillus; species Aspergillus undulatus. The sequence goes on from NW_027396683.1 coordinate 40,273, forward strand.
CTCATCCTCCTGCGCATCCTTCCGCTCCGCATACCACTGCCCCGCCTGCAAAACCAGCACACCAACAAGCACAAGCGCCAATATCGTATTACTCGCGCTCAAAACCTTAAGACTATCCTCCCTCCCCAAAATCTGCCCAACCTCCTCCTCAGAACTCGCAAGCTCAGCCCCATACATACCCCCACTAGCAAGGCGCAACCCCTTGACAATATTCGCAACGTACACTGTTATCCCGCACGCGTAGAGGACGAGCGAGGCGCCGTCGAAGAGCATATTTGATTCGGAGGGCCGCCATAGTTTCATTATCAACCCGGCGAGGCCGAGGAAGATCACGATGTGTAGGATTCGCGGGATTAAGGGGGGTGAGGCGTGCAGGAGCCGCAGGTGCGTTTCGAGACTGTCGTAGGCGCTTGAGACTGTGGGGGAGGTTGACCAGAGGACTGGGTAGTCGTAGGGGAAGAGGGAGAAGATTATGCCGAGGAAGAAAGACGTTGCTGTTTTTGTTCAGTAAGTTAGTTTTGGTTTCTGTTTGGTTTTCTGTTTGGTTTTGAAGGAGGGGAATCGAGGCCGGATGGGCTGAATGGGCTGGCGGCGCGGATGCGCTGGTTATGGGGGTAGGGGTCGTGTGCTGGGATGGATATGGATACGTACGGCATACGATCAGGAAGGTTGCGAAGGACCCGTAGCGGAGAGTCATTGTGGCGGTTTCTCTGAAGGACGAAGAGAGGAGAGTGGTCGTCGCAAAGGAAGATTGGAGGATTGGAGACTCGGGGTCAGCTTGAGGGGAATGGAAGTGGAAAAGTGTCTCGAGGCGATGCCAAGCCGCCCGCGCGCCTTTCTGGGCTTAATTCGGCGGAACAATACGACCTCGAACAGGCAGCAATCATTTACATTATATCTCAATGAGATGGTTTAGAATAATTGATACATAATTCAATTGTAAATAGTACAGTAGCTGGCTACAACTGCTAAATGGCCATAATAATTCACTAAGTAGAACAAATGTGGTATCTCCGCTGAAGCCCAATCGCAATGCATACATAACAAATCAAGTCGACGAGGTGTGCTATTACTCAGTGAGGTATCATCGTTGATATCGCGGTAAAAGCTCGTCTCCGTTGGCAGCGCCTCCAACAAGCTGCTGGTCGTCATCGTCATGGAAAACAGGCGCGCTTGGTCCGTCTTCTGCGCGCTCGGTAGGGGTTGCGTCCGGATCATCCGGTGCACTTGCTTCCAGCATCAACCGCTGTCGCTCTAGCTCCTGTTTGTCCTCTCCAGAAGGCCTTGAGGGCTGTGCGAGAGGCGTGGAACTGCTACCTGCAACTACTGTCTGCACGGACTCGGCTGACATCAATGCTGGCGACATCCCGTTCATACCATTCACAATGGGCGTTGGAAGATGGTGGTAATTGTTGAGGTGGTCATCTTCCGGTAGCACAGGAGCAGTGGGCATTGCCGCGTCAGCCGCTGACGAGGGTCCGGCTTCCGGATCACCTGGCGGCCGACTAGGCAAGATCGTCTGTTCGGCCTGCTGCAGTCGCGCTTTTTCGTCCATTGGTTCATCCACTTGTGGACTAGGCACGATCTGGGGCGGGAATGGATAATGATCTTGTTGCGGCTGCTCCGGATGATCTGGCCATGGGGAGTGATCATGCCCGTATCCATTATGTTCCGGTGGAGGGTAATCCGACTCCGCACCGGGCATATTTCCGGGGTGGTCGGGGCCCCAGAAGTCGCCATCAGTAGGGTTCTCTGCAAGCTGCTGAATTTCTGATCCCTCTGCGGTAGATGAAGTGCGCTGAGCTTCACTTTTTCGTCGCTGGGTATCTCGTGTCCCTATGACCACTTCGAAAGCCACAGCAACGACGCCTTTCTCGCGTCGTATCTGGTCGGTATCCAAAATATTACCACCCCAGTTTGCCGTGATTGCATTTCCATTTGTGTCAGAAGGGTCCACCACTTTTCCGCTTGTAGAGAAATTGCGACCAGAAGAGACAAGGTTGAAGCGAGGTAAAAACCTTTCTGGTGACGTCAACTTGCCGCGAAGGTCGACGACCACCTCGACATAGTATCGAAAGTTGATCATATTACCCGGTGTGCGTGTGATTGTCGGAAACGCGTCTTCAGGTATACGGATTGAGGTCTTGATATCAGCAGTCAGGGTTGTTGGATCCACAATCAGAGGCGCAAATGTCTGCGTCAAGTCTTTGCGAAAGACGCTGCTAGCGCGAGCTGTGCCAATTGTAAGACCGCCCAGGCCTGTCCGGGAACGGGGATAATAGTCTTCGTAGACTGGCTTCTTGCCATTCGCTGTGGAGCCCATTGGAAGATCGGGATGAAGGTCGATGCGACCTGACCGGTAGAGTGTAATAATGATTCCATGCGCGCTGCGCACTTGTTTAGAATGATTGATGGTGATTTTAATGGGCAAGGTATCACCGGGCAGTACACCAGCGCGCAGAACTTCGGCCTTGGCAATGATTTTGCCATCGGACACAGAAGGGGTGGCACTCCTAGCTTCGCCGTTGCGAGCACCACTACTAGCGGTCGATCCAGGATCTGTCACGATCTGAAAGCTCTGACTACTGTTGCTGAGCCGACTGGATGAGCTAACATTGCTAGGTGCCGGACTGAGAGGGGGGCGATGTTCTGAAGCAGCCGCAGCGGCCACCCCATTAGTGGTGGGTGATGGCTCTAACGATCCGGGCTCGGGTGCTGCGTCGGAGCCCGGAGGCTTGGTTTTTCCTTTCGATTTTGAGCGCCTGGAGATAGGCTCAAGAGTGACCACCCGAGCCTTGGGCGCCGGAAAGGTCGCAATGTCAATATTTTCTGACAAGTTGAGACGTCTTCGACAAGATAAAGTGGGATTTATTGTGGTAGGTTTTGTCAAGGTGGACGTAAGCATATAAGAGATGGTACCTCTCTCAAACTACAGATGACGTTAGCAAAAATGACCGAAAGCCAAGCCAGAAGATGCAAGACTTACGGAAATGCTGCTAGGCAATGCATATGGAGGAAAGGACATCTCAAAGCGGAATTTGTAAATTCCCTCCTTGAGACGACCTTCTCCGCACAGAACCACTTCATCCTCAAACAATGTCGCGACACCATCGCCCAAATACTCGCTGCCTCGGCGCCCGCGCCCAGGGCCCAAGGATCCGATATCCGGAGAAGTTTCGCCCGCCGGAACATTGTTCTTGAACACCTTGACGATTCCATGTAGAGAGATAACCAAATGTGTAATGCGGATAGGCCGTACAACCGCGAGGACCACAGTTCCCTTGATCAAATCGCCGGGAAAGTAAGAGCGCCAAGGGTCGTCGGGGTCGATGTAGAACTCGTGTATGCTGCGATTTCGTTGACCAAGCTGCGAGCGAAATTTAGACAGAAGAGAAGAGCGATTCCGACTGAGCGGCGAGGAAGAGGATTGGGCGGGAAAAGGATTGACGGACATGACATACGAACACCCCGCCCTGTCCATCAAAGAGCGAGAGCTTCAACAATATCACAGAGAGATCAATAAGTTTGTAAGTAGAGTAGAAGATATCCAAAACAGATAGCTCGACGTCTGAACAAAGGTGGAAGGAAATCCGGTCGGCGAACAGTCCTCGGTTGGATTCAGTCAGGCGACGAAAGACCAATGTTGGCGCTGCGATAACACAACGAAGCAAGGGGGCTCTGGAGACAGGAAACAAGAGCGCGGAAAGAGGGAGGAGGAATGGAGGGCGATGCAAGTCGAAATTCTCCGTTCCAACAATCCACCGACCGTCGGACCCAATCTGGCCGTCGGGCGCAAACCAGCAGTCTGACCACGACTAAGCACTGAGACGCGAGATTGTGCTTCGAGACCTTGCTCCTGCGCAGCCCAGGCCAGACTCGCCCAAATTGCGGATGGAGAACAATGTAGGGTTTCACGCAGTAGGTAACCGGCGAAAGAGGGGCGGAGGAATGCACGGGCACGGGAGGGAGGGCGTCAGGGAATCAGGAGTCGAGATGACAAGTCGGCATCATTTCACGCGAGTCTCGATCTGTTCTCAATTGAAATGAGCGGTGGAATCCCCTGGTAATTGCGAGGGTATAGGTATATATATATAGAAAGCCTGTCCCGGGGCAGTGGGTGAGGTCGAAATGCGGCGAAGAGGGGGGCTGAAGCGAGAGCAGGAAAGCGTCGGAAAGGGACGGAGGAACGTGTCGTCGACAGGTCAGATCGAGGCGGAGGAAGATCGATAACAAGGAGCTGCAGAGAAATAAGGCAGCAGAGCAAAGACGCGACAGAGGGGTGGAAGAGAGGACGCGAGGAGTCGGTCGGTCGGGCTGGGGGAGGATGGGAGGTTGAGACGAGAGAGAGAAGAGTTCGCGATAAGCAGGCGGAGAAGGGGAAAGGCCAACGGAATTCGCGTGGTGGCAGTCAAGCTTCTCTTGGGCCAGTTGGGTCCAGCGTAGTTCGGGGCTCGGCGCCTCCACACTCGAGACGGAGTAACTCTTAGCAACTTGACAGCGATCAGCATACCATTCAGTACTCTGTTTCGTTCTGCTCATTGACTCGTTTATTTCTTTGTTCATTGTCGCATTAGACCACTCTGATGACACCGGCTGTGAGGTAAGAATGCTTGTTGCGACACCGCTAGATTACCTTGTAGACAGTAGGAGTGACCGGTCCAGGCTGGCAGCATCACTACTCCGGACTAGCCGCACAATAGGCTCGTCTTGACTCGTGCAGCCAACGACTTATATTAATCGCTTCACCAGATCAATTCTCTCAGTCCTTCCCCCTCCACATACTCGTCCCCGTAGCATTCTCTCTGCACTGCCTGCATCACCTCGCGGTCTCCGCCAGTCAGCTTACGGACATACTCCTCCAGCACGTAGATATTGTCCGTCCACAATTGCGCTCGCTCGCGACACTCGTCAATCTCCTCCCTCATCTGCCCAACCCCCTTCCTCTCGCCAGTTGTAGAGACCGCCGTCCATTCAGCCTGAAGGCGCTTTCTCTCCCCCTCCAACGCCTTTCTCCTCTTCATGAGCCCCTTCCACTCCTCCTCACCGTCAGCACCCCCAAGTTCCACCTCTTTATCTCTGGCCTGCTTGCGCACGGCCAAATCCACTTGGGCTCGCTTACAGCTCGCGCGGGCCCGGTCCACATCCTTCCGGAGCTGAGTCAACTGCCTCTCCCGTTCCTTTTTCTCGTCCCCGCCAAAACACCAGTACCAATTGCCGCTTCCGATCTTCTCCACACGGATCTTGCCATCGTCTGTGAGTTCCTGGATGTAGTCCTTCACTTGGATGCCGTTGATCGAGGCCACGGAGGGGAGCATCTTCTCGAGGTCTTTCAGCGTGTGACAGGTTCGTGTGGAGCGGAGGTGTGAGACAATCAAGCCTTGCTTGGCACTCTTGGACAGTTTCGGAGGCTATAGTCAGCGGCAATATTAGTTCTGTACTATGACACCTTTACGAGTGAGATGAGACGTACCATAATGGTTAAGTGTCAGAACCGATCGCAAATTTGAGCAAACTGGGTTTACTGACCTGTTGAGAAAGGCTGGACTGGTGGATTTGCCCGAGAAGCACGATAGGTTAAACCGTAGATTTGCAGCAATAAGGGTGAATTGAAGCCGACGAGCAGCTGTAGCACGGAAAATAAGCTGATCAAAGAGAGATTTGGGAGAGATCTATGTGTTGTTGGATGGTCTGTGGTGGTGGTGAGAGCTTGAGTGATTCGGCAGCGGAATGCAGTCTGAATCGCAACTTTCGGAGCCATCCCACTCACCACCACCTGAAAACCCTGTCCACGAGACTATGATCCAATTCCCACCAGGCTACATTATTCACTACGGTGCAACATTATCTACCTGCTCTCATAATCACTTCTAAGCTCTCACTGACAATCAACAAAGCTACTGCCTTCTCAGGCTCCTGCTCCTCGCAACCCCATGATAGATTTGGAATCATTACCGATGCCGGCTTCGCGGTTCCTGTCCCTATAGAAGCCTCCGCTCTTCGACAAGAAATTCGCCGGAGATGACGGGCCAGGTCGACTTCCAGAGGCAACCGGATGTCTGAAAAGTTGCAGGTGCCCAACCGTTGAAAATCACTGTTAATGCTCGCTTTATATATTGCCCATGCCACTGGAGCGGGACCTCTGAGCCAGTCATCGAAGACGCGCCTCGCTACTAGTCTCCTTCCTCTTCCTTAGGTGTCCATCTCCGATTTGCTACGACAGGGGCTTCTTCTTAAAGGTCCCGCCGCTTGGAAACTTCCTGGGGAAGATAGTGCGTGATACATTTTGTTGTATCTACGCAAGTCGAGATCAAACAAGCCCAGCAGCCAATGGTTTTTTATTCTACGTAAGTATTATAGGTACGCGTAAGTTGCTTCATTCCTAAAAAAGAAAACTTAGTATCACTGGGAGCAACAGCTACTATCGTAGTCGGGAAATGGCACTTCAAGAACCAAATCGAATGCCAACATCTTCCACTTCCCAGCCCTTCATTCAATGTTCACAAGCCCGTCTCTGCTCGCCTGAAAGAGTTTCCCGTGGGCCATATTAATTAGGGAATCGGCATTCTTATCCCAGTCTTGCTCAAAACCGCTGTTTCGCAAGGCAGTAATGAAACCCTTAAGAAGCCTGACGGTATGCGTCGGTTACAGTATAGTTAATACGTGTGAAAGGGTTAACCTCGGTTTTCACATAGTCAAAGCGTGCAATATCGGTGGCATATCCGTTAAGGACATTAAAAGTCGAGTCGTGGCCTAAAGCCAATCGATTAATATCTGATTATAGCCTGAGATAATCATGCGGGGCTTTTTGGATTACCGATGCTGATCTTCTCGACCTCGTCGGGCCACAGCCCGTAGAGCGATTCAAACACCTTCTTGTCAATGCGGTACTGAAATGAGTAGAGTTCGGCGTCCCACACGCAGTCACCCTCGTGAGCAGTCTAGATTCCCATGTCAATCACCGCTTGATCTTCGCCGCTGATTGACTTCGATCCAGACATCTTTTTTTTGTAGTTCACGATGAACCTCTGTCGGATCGCTGGAAGTGGAGTTTTCTGGTGTTCAATTGTGCGACCTGGAGCTCCAGCGCGTCTATCCGATCTTCTTGGCTCTTTAGTTTCTTCTCGTGGTTTTCGAGTGTGCTTTGGCTCGTTCGACGATGTTTATGGCGCGAGCGAAACGTAGGCCGGTGGAGTTTGCGGCAACGGACATTTCGACGAGATGCTCAACATTTATCGTATCATGAATTAGGGCCGACCGCAGCAACTCTAGCCAGCCTCTCGATTTCTTTATCGTTTCCTCCACGCAGCTTCCTCGCTAATCCGAATCTTCAGGCTCTGAATTTGGTGTACCGGAAGCCTGGTGTTTGTGGCTAATTCTAGTAGTCATAGTAATGAGTGAAGTTTCGTGAACGAATGCACGTAATCAATAGTAAGATATGTAAGATGATAAATTAAGATGGAAGGTAAAATATCAAGGCTGAGGCTGGCGGACGGTAGCTTTACATACCTTAGATGCTCAATTAGATGGGAGGTTGGATGGTCGGAGTTTGAAGGAAGGTGCCATACCTATTCAGTTTTACCAGTCTTGAGGCACCGCTTCAACGGGAGGTTGTTCCACGGGGTTGTTCCGTGGACAGGTTTCGAGAAAAAGCGAGGGATGAAAGGTAGAAGGTCAAGGACTGGGGCTGGGGCTGGCGGAGGGTATCGCTGGTTACATACCTTGGACCAGGGCCGTTTGTCGTTCCGTTTGTGGTGTTGGAGCTGCTGGCGGGACTTATCCTCCTCGGAGTCCGACCATGCACGATCGCAAATCGTTTTGATGCCAGGTGCTTTCTTTTGTGTTCGAGTGGCTCGAGGTGTTTAGTATCGGAAAGGTTCAACGAGGTCTTAGGTACTCTGTGACTGCTTAGTAGGACACCCAGGAATACTGGAGGGGATGGCGCCCATCAATCTTATATAGACAACAACGGAACTGGATGAACAACATAGCCGAGTACTCTTCATTGTAATGCTTCCACTCACTGAGACTGTTAGGAGATAATCTAAGGGTCCTTTGTGTTCCGATATCACCTGTGTGATTCTTCACAATGCTGCTTGGCTGCACCAGATGGCAGTGATTGTAACTGTGTATTTCTGGAACAGAGGGTAGAAACTCCGGCCTCTATACTGCAGTATTCTCACAATAAAAGACAAACGGTACTCAATGGCGTCGAAAATGTCCTTTTGGCTATGGCCATGAAAGTGACTGGGAGACTTGAGACATGGTCCCATACATATCACGTCACTTGGCCGAGGCTAATGTCGCGATCTCCATCTGCAGCATTACTATTTTTCCATCAGAACCACTTTGTATTCTAAATATTGCGACAAAAAAAATCTCTTCATAAGCCAGGCGCGCTCAGGGTATACCGGTACCTGACTAGAATACCGGGACCTTGACACCATTCCACAAGGAGCACGGATCTATATCCAGATGAGCCCCATCTTGGCAAGGCGCCACCGCAGTAAAGACTCCTCAAACCCGTCGTTGTCCTCGATCAAGACTAGTCAGATTGCAAAGAAAGTCGGGGTATGAGGGTTTCATCTCCGCTTTCCCCCTCTGCCGAGACAAAATTGGCTGCAGCATTTCAATGTCCTCATATTGGCACTAATGCGGTCAAGAGCTTAGGTGCCTGGATATGGCACGGATGAAGAAACGAATGCACAATGCTGGCGAGCTGATCCGATTTGCCGCGGACGTCCTTGATGGAAACGGGGAGATTGAATGTTATAATTACCGGTGCGAATGGGCACTTGGATAGCCTTACGCGGTGGCCATACTGCTGCCAAAGCCCTTGACCTTCTCGAAGGGCGATCCTTGACGATGAAAATGAAAACACAAACGCTCTCCCTCCTTTCCCTAGTCGGCGCTGTTGCCGTGCAAAGCAACGCGTTCCCATCGACCAATGGATTGAACTTCACCATTGACGGTGTGACGGACTACTTCGCCGGCTCGAACTCGTACTGGATCAGCATGCTGACCAACGACGCCGACGTCGACCTTGTCCTCGACCACATCCGAGACTCGGGCCACAAAATCCTACGCATCTGGGGCTTCAACGACGTCAACGTCGAGCCATCCGAGGGGCAGGTATGGTTCCAGAAGCACGAGAACGGCGTCTCAACCATCAACACGGGCCCGTATGGCTTGCAGCGTCTAGATGCAGTCGTGGCGTCGGCTGAGCAGCGTGGCGTTAAGCTCATCATCAACTTTGTCAACAACTGGGATGACTATGGCGGTATGACGGCTTACCTCAATGCTTACGGCGGCACGACGAAGACCGACTGGTACCATAACCCGGATATCCAGGCCGCTTATCGGACGTATATCCAGGCGGTTATGGAGCGCTTTATTGACTCTCCGGCTATATTTGCCTGGGAGTTGGCTAATGAGCCGCGCTGTAATGGGTGCGATACGTCGGTTTTGTATGACTGGATTGCGGAGACTAGTGCTTATATTAAATCGTTGGATCCGTTGCATATGGTTGCCATTGGTGACGGTTAGTGATCTCCCCCCACCCCCCTCTCTCTTTCTTGTCGGCAAAACTAATGGGGAACACTCATTTGAAGAGGGCTTCGGTTTGGACGAGGGCTCAGACGGCAGTTACCCCTTCAGCTACACCGAGGGCCTCGACTTCGCCGCGAACCTCGCAATCGACACCATCGACTTTGGCACATTCCATCTCTACCCGGGCAGCTGTATGTCTCCCATCCTTCATCCCTATCCTTCCTCAAATCTCAACACTCATCCCTCAACTAATTTTGACTCCATTGAACAGGGGGGACATCATACCCCTGGGGCTCCCTCTGGGCAAGCACCCACGGCGCGGCCTGCGCAGCCGCCGGAAAACCCTGCCTGTTCGAAGAATACGGCGCCCCCTCCGACCACTGCGCGATCGAGGTGCCCTGGCAGATCACGGCCGTCAGCACGACAGGGATCGCGGGAGACCTGTTCTGGCAGTGGGGGGATACCCTGAGCAACGGGCCCACTCATAACGATGGGAATACGATTTACTATGGTTCAGATGAGTATGTTTGTATGGTTACGGAGCATGTGGAGAGGATTGAGGCTAGATAAATGTGGTTGGTAGCTGTAGCTGTAGCTTCCTGGGTAAGGAATTGGGATGTTTTGGGAGACTGGCTGTGCCGGGGAAGACTGACGAAACGCTATAATACCTATGCGGTTTTTGCCAGAAGCCAATGTATCGTCTCTTCCATCCATTCGTAATGCATAGCAATAGCCCGTACTTGACTTTGGTACGAGGGGAATTGTACCGTGAATATGGTCTGGACGTGAAAATCCCCTGCAGCGCTAGGATGAAAAACGGAAAGGCAGTTCATCCGCCTGCATTCATGCTAGCAGATTAACACAGCCGGCTATGAGCCCATTCCGCGAGTGTGTCGTTCTTTTTCTAGAGGGTGAATGCTTGGATAGGAAGCCGACAGGCTAACCGAAACGCTTAGGAAAGTTCCGGGACGATCGACCGGAAAAGTGGTTTTGTGGAAGAGAACAGTCCGTTGATTGCCTGCGAGGTTGGTGCCCGAATTCCTCAGTTTAAAGGGGCGAAACAAGTGTTTAAGCCCTAGTAGCCTTTGCAGTACCGGGTGAAGAATAGACCGGCCAGAAGATAGAGCCGAGAAATTCGGGGGAGGCAGAGCTGACGCCCCGAGGCTTCTGTCAGGGTGCATAGCGAGAATGTTGTGGCCGCTATTTCATGATCGCAGAATTATGGTCGCAGCTCACGCTGAGGGATTTGAGACGACTCATCAAACCTCCCGCCGCGTTTCTTCGACCTCAGTATCAACATCCGTAGTAGACGCCCTCCGCATCAACCTAGGCCTCTTCGACCTTCTTTTCCGCTTCACCACACTCTCCAGGTCCTCACCCGAGCTCGCATAGCTACTAACCCCACTATTAGCCCTCTTGCGTCCATTTCTCCTCCTAAACATCTTCGACTCCTCCTCATCCGTCGACAAAGTATCCCCCTCAACCAGCGCCATATCCCCAGTCTCACCTAGCGACTCCCGCGCCAACTCCTCCAAAAGCACACCCATAAACATCAGCGAGTTGCCATCCATGGTGTAACTATTCGCCCGCCCATTTTCACCAACCGCCTGGTCGTAAAAGTCCGCGGTGTAAGCATGGATTGACTCCAAGAGCTCAGAGCTAGGAAGTGGCTGGTCTGGCGCTAGATCTCTATGCGCGAAATACCGATCCGTTTCCTCGTAGCGAACGGGCATGCCCTTTCGTCGGAAGAGGACTTCTTCAGGTGGGATTGGGCGGGTACTGGATGATGCGGTGTCGCGGTATTTCGAGGCGTAGGGTTGTGACGGGATGAATCCGTGCGAGCTTACGCGGCCTATTCAGCATTATTAGTTAGATTGAAGGTTCATAAAAGGTCGCTTTGCGAATAGGTACTTACCGGCTACAGCATCGTAGAGGTTTGCTCTTCGCTTCCGCTGCTTTTCAGCGCTGGAATCATCGTGTTCTGGCCGGGTGGTAGAGTTGTTGAACGAGCGCAAATTTTTGGATGTCATGATTCTGGTCTCATCCTGTCAATTGGAGTAGGAAGAGAGCCTCCATCGTGGCGGGTGTTGCTTGATTCTTCGTGGAAAACTGAACGATGCGCGGAGCTCAGATGGACCACGTCACGTGAATACAGGCTCAATTGGGAAAAACGCATATTTTTCCTGTACGAATATCAAAAGTGCTTAGTGTTGTCTGCTAAGTGACATCGTTGAAAAGCAACCAATTTATGTTGGCAACTACTCATCAGGACGGGCAGCCATCAAAGTCAAAAGAAATGCCTGTCATGCAACCACACATAGATTATAGCGAGTGGTAAAACAGGCTAGTAAATGGCATTGTCTGCATAATGACTCTCGCGGCCCTTGAGCCTTACTCACAGCATCCTCTTTGCGCTGAGAATGTGCTGAATTCGTTCAATCAGCCAATCTAAATAATATCACGCTGCCATTGTGTTTCAATACCACTCATGAATCATGCAGGTGCAGCCCAGAGTGTACTATATGCTCATCGAGTCGGACAAGTCACACAAGGCTGGCTTAGGGCTGCAGGCTGCAGCCAGCCATTCTTACAGACTAGAAGATATAAAAACGCGAGACTTTCCTCTCTGTTCCTCGATTCTCTACTTTGTTTATTGTCATAGTTCTATTTTTCTTCTCCTCATCGAACTCCCCCAATATGCGCCTCGTCGGTCTTAGTATTTTGTTTCCCCTGGCTGCCGTTACTTCCGCGGCCCCCGTCGCACCCATAACACCCCTCGATAGGAGACAGATAGTACGTACTCCCGAGTGAGGACCATCTACCAAGCTAACAAGCACAGAATACCAGTGGATGCGTCGTATGTATCCGTCCGATCCTGGACCTTCCCTTGCGGCGGCAAAAGAAGCTAACCATTGACTTGAAGGACATCGGCCCTTTAGATGAGTGTACAGCAGGGTAAGTCAGTTAGTCGTTGGCACTTGCACTTTGAGTGCTTTACGTGTTCAATGTGAAAATGAATACCGCGGTCGAGAACTAAAAATGAGCTAGTTACGCGATATGTGGTCAAACCGACGATAGCACGACTTGCTGCCCTATTGTATGCTCGGACGCCTTCAGATGGGTATTTAGTACTAATGCGCGCTTAGAACCATATCTGTTTTGCTTGAGGGGCCTTTTTGATGGCGGAAATTGGACACTGGAACAGACGGTGTAATTGATGGAAGTGGATATAGTGAAATGCACATAATTAGCAAAGCGACCTCAATGTTCTGCGGATTTTTTAGGGCCTGCTTGTCTATCAAGTCGAGTAGATTACTCAAATTGTGCTGCTTGAATAGACCATCCTTGCTTCATACTTTAGTGGCTAACAACGAGTCACAGCGCGGATATTGGAAATCGGGACGTCTAGTGGAGGCAGAACGAGTGCGGATTCAACGCTCGCGCTTTACAGGCCGCGATGCGCCGAGAATGGTTATGATTCCTTGCATCCCGCATCAATGAATATGCATATCAAACTGTTAACAAGCAACTGGCAATGCGAGGATGATATGACATGTTGCGTATGATGACGCCCGCCATGCATATAACGTGTCACTCAAGAGTGTAGATGGTAAAGGAGGACTCCGTGGAGTTCCGTCATGATACAGGTAAGGGATATGCCATTCTTAGTTCAGCAATCGTCCCACTGCAACTCGAGTTCTGAACTGATCCTCGAGAGCAAATCAAACATAATTCTGATGCCAAGTATAGTCCCGACTCTTACTCAAAATCTCCCTCAGTGCATCCCTCGGCCCCTTCGGCTCCCGCCCAAGAACCTCACGCATAAGCGGATGCGTCGTTTGCAGCGCACCATCTGCAATATCCTCCCACCACGAAGCAACCATCTCAAAGAACGCCTTCGGCTTTCCACCTTGATCATTTGCCGCGTTGGCTTGCGCATATTCCTCGGGTGAGACGATCTGGAAATCCACCTGGCGCCCGGTAGTCTCATTGATGATGTCGATTACTTCTTTCGAGGTAATTGTCTCCTCTGCCGTGAGCAGTACGGTCTCATTCTCGCGCCCGCCTTGAATCATAAGGCGTGCAGTGGCTTCGCCGAGCTCGGTACGGAGCGTGTATGCGATCGGACCGTCTGCGGGGAGCGTGATGGTTTTGCTGGAGGGGTACCAGTTCATGAATACGGGGAAGGCTTCTGTGTATACGCCCTCTCGGATTGAGGTATAAGTAATTCCGGATCTGTGATAGTTAGAAATCTGCAATGACGGGACTTTCATTTGAATTCGAAGTGGAATACGCACTCTTTGAGGAGCTTCTCCGTGATAAGATGGACTTGCTGAACAGCGGCCTTCGAGTCGTCGGAGAAACCACCGAATGCAAGAGACGTATACCACACCTTATATCTATTTGCATCCAGCGCCCGAAATCAAAGAAAGAGTAACATACCTGCTTGACCCCAGCTTCCTTAGCAGCATCAATGAGCCTCCGATGCTGCCTATCGCGCCTTTCATTATCGAAGACATTCGTGCTTACGAAAAGCAGGTTCTCGACGTCACGCAAACCCGAAGCGAGCGATTCTTCGTCGTCATAGTTGACATGGCGGAATGCGATTCCTCGGTCCTCGAAGCGTGCTTTGTTCGAAGGGTTGCTTGAGGCTGCGGCATATTCGGACGCCGGGACATTGGCCCTGAAGTAGTTGAGCACTTGCTCTCCGAGTCCTCCAGTTGCGCCGGTGATGAGGTATTTCAAGGTCATTCTATTATCAAAGTGCGATCTTGTCGATATTTTTGTCAAACGGAGGAGAGAGCTTCGGGTGTGGGAGGGGAAGGGAGTGATTATTAGTTTGCTTGCATTCCTCAATAACTTAGGCACTCTTTATACACGGCATCGTTCAATAGACCAGATCTTATACGGAGATGGTGCTAGAAAGACTCATGCTGGCTCGCGTTCATTTGGTAAGCCAGCGGATGATTTATAACCCTCTCTCGGCGCAATTAGATAATCTGTCCGAGGCGTGGGGGGACTTTGGGGCTGCTTAGCAATATCGTCGGATACGTAAGAACCCCTCCTTCTCCTCCTCCTCCTCCAAAACTGCACATGGGCCCCATCCTCCCGTGCAAGACATTCCTCTGTCAACCTCAAATACTCATCCCTGCCCAGATCCGTAAACCCATGCTTCTTACCAACAATACCCTTCTGGCGACCGGAAAACTTGTACGTCGAGCGACGCAGCGCCTCGGCAGCCGCAGCGCGATAGCGGCCCGTGGTCCTACAGACATCACAATCTGACCGACAGCCACTCTTGCAAGGCGGCCAGCTGGCTTGCCGAATGCCCCGCGCATACTGGTCTGTAGCCGGTCTGCGCCGGCTACACTGAGCATCTTGTCGATTCGGATTATGTGGTAGGGGTGGACGCAGATGCGGAAGTGGAAGGATTCTTTGCCGGTAGTTTTGACTAGATACCTATGTTAACGAGTCCTATGTTAACGAGTTGTTAGCATGGCGGTGGATTCCTCCGCCGCGTGATGCCAATCATGATACTGGGCCCTAAATAAGCCCGCCGGCACGGACATTGCAATCCCTAACTATCAGCATTTTATCTATCTTTGCAGTTGTCTTTCACCCTGAGACCAACCATGACCGAGACTGATACCAAAATGACACTTTGACAGGAAATGAAATCTAAGCTCCTGGACTATCGGAACCTCCACGGGCAATCAGATCAGCGGCTGGAAGTTGTTCGCTGTCGTGTTCTCCGTTCTCAGCTCCACCTTTCTCTTCGCCTTGGACAATACCGTCACCGCAAACATCCAAGCCGAAATTGTCCGCTAGTTCGACTCTGTCAATAAGCTCACCTGGATAAGCATCGGTCTGGTCATGAGCGCCTCCGCGACCGTCCTCTGGGGCAAGGTCTTCTTCCACTTCAACACCAAATGGACATACATCATTAGCGTCGTGATCTTTGAAGTCGGATCCGCACTATGCGGCGCAGCCCCGAATATGGATACGCTCATTGTCGGATGCGTACTCTACGGTGTTGGTGGGTCTGGGCTATACCTGGGTGTTATCACCCTTCTGGCTGCATCTACCACCCTGCATGGAAGGCCAATGTATATTGCAAGCGCTGGACTAACCTGAGGACTTGGTATGGTTCTGGGCTTTCTACATTAACCTGCTTGTTGGCGCTGCCTGCGCACCTGTTTACCTCTTCCTCATCCTGAACATCGACCCTCCCAAGGGCACGCCTTTCATCGACCGCGCGCGAGAAATCGAATACGTAGGCGCTACCCTCAACACCGGCGCCTTCGTCTCAGGAGACATGGCGATATCCTTTGGCGGCGCAACTTGGGCATGGAACAGCCCCAGAATCATTGCCCTGTTCGTCGTTTCAGCCATTCTCTTCACCCTCCTTACAATCCAACAAGCAATGTGCCTCTTTATCACGGCAACACGACGTATCTTCCCCGTCGAGTTTCTCAATTCCCGAACCCTGCTCATCCTCTTCGCTACAACCGCTGCCGCTCGCACTGCAGCCTTCGTCCCAATTTACATCATCTCGCTCTTCTTCCAATTCACACGCGGCGACGACGCCCTCGGCTCAGGGGTGCGCCTGCTACCGTTCATTGTGCTATTCATCTTCGCCATTATCGCTAACGGCGCTTTCATGTCCGAGTTTCGGTCTCTACATGCTCTGGTACGCCGTCGGCGGCGCGCTTTTCTACACCGTCGACGTCGACACCACCGTCGCTCGAACCTACGGGTACAGTATCCTCACGGGCCTCGGCTTGGGGGTTTACCTGCAAGCCGCATTCTCCGTAGCGCAGGCGTCCGTCCCGCGTGAACGGATCACCAACGCGTCGTGCTTCACTACCTGTTCCCAGGTCGTTGGATCAACGATTACGCTGGCGATTGCGAATTCGGTGTGCTTGAACAAGGCGCAGGGGGAGGTCGCGAGGATATTGCCGGGCATTTCGCTCGGTGAAGTGCAGTCCGTCATCTCTGGGACGTGCGAGATTCTGAGTGGCTTGCCGGCTATCACGAGGAGGGGAGTGGAGGCGGCGCTGACGCTGTTGTTGAGTCTTTTGATGAAGAGGGGAAGGCTTTTCAAGCAGTAAGCCAGGTGGCTGGTTCTTTGCAAGTGATAACGGACGAGACTCTGGAGAACTGCTTGACCAGTATAAAGGGGGGTATCAACCCTTGTAGCAGAGTCTTAGGTAGCCCTACATATCCGGTGTCAGTAATCCGCCATGGCTCGCGCACTGTTCATCTAAGCTAGCTAATGTAGGTACAAGATTCGGTATTAAAATACTGAAAAAGTCTGGCACGCACCTTTAACTGACGCCTGGAACGTCCGTTCCCAGCGCAGTTTCCCCAAGGTTGCCTGTCCCAACAGCTTCTTTGATCCAACTGGCCTCGTAACAGCTACCGAGTATGTGACTCTGGAGTCTCGCTCCGACATTTCTTGACGGGGATCTCTGGCAGAAGAGGATGGCTGATATGTCCAAGTTCAAAGACAACGCTTCAGAGGAAGAAACTCGCCAATTGGCGCGCAAAGCAACGTATTTGATGGGGACTATTGCTCGGAATATTGAAGGGTAGGTAACTGCGCCCTGTTGTGCCGTCTACAGGGTTGTCGTTTGTGATTTGCTTGGGGAAATCGCTGGAGAAAGGTGTGTTATGTTCACTGTTTGTTTGCTTTCTTGTGTTTACAGTCACTTGTTTTTTTTTATAAGCATATGCCTATTGGCCGTCACTCTAAGGCAATTATTTTGAGAAACTTTCCTAGCCAAATAAGCACCTGCAACAAAGAACAAGCCGCAGTCAGTTTCCTCTCCAGACCTTCCATCCTCTGCTGTATATAGGCGACAAACTCCTCGCAAGTGAACTTGTCACCCCAGGTATCTTCAGTCGCACGAGTACGCATAACGAGAATCTGGCGGGCTTGAGCACTGGCTTTACCTCACAGAGAAGCAGATGAGCCCTTAACTTTGCCTTGGTTTCATGCGGCAGGGGAAGCGTCCCGATTGTAAAGGTTAAGGGGACGGTGGAAGCGGAGAGTGGTGTCGGTTGGGCTGGGAACCCTTGTGCAACTTCCTTCTAGCAGCCTTGCGCCGTACCCTCTGCAGGTGCAGTGCTAGAGCTGCCATTATTGTGATCGCACAATACCTTGTACCATTTGACGATCCGGGAAACAATTGTGCAAAGGAGCGATAAAAGCAAGAGGTCATGGGCGGAGCTACAGGAGCAACCGAGCAAACGTAGAACTGTTGTAGTTACTATACGCGCCGTGAAGACCACGAAATCGCCCGTGAGTATTTGGACTTCCTTTGATGGGCTTGGGCTGCGGTTGTGGTTGTCCCCCTTCACAAGCTGGTATAGAGATGACAAGGTCTGGAAAGCGGCCGCGATGCGAGACTATGGCCTTTTTCAGGGGTTTCATGTGCTGAATTCTCGCTTTGGAAATTGCTCTCTTCCTCATCCTGCCGCTGAGACTGTCAGGGCCTAGACCTGTACTGGACTCAGTCATTGCAGTATCAGCCATTGATACCCCGGCGGTCTCATTTCCACCCTACATCAGATTCCCAAAATCCGTGTTGAACATATCAGCCAGATGCCACCGACAATCGCCAGGAGGAAGTGAAAGTTGGCGTCTTGGTCTTGACTTATTTGCAACACGTCCCCCTCCAGCCCGGGCTGACGGCTTGCCTTTGCGTCTTGAGCGGCCGTATACACATCTGTGTCCAATTTCATGTTGCGCACAACGAGCGCAGCAGGGCCGCTCCTTTGAGCACTTTACCTTGGACGCTGCGCCGGGGCCGCAGGACGTTCTGAATGTCTGTCGGGTGATCATGGAGTAGGACTGCGGGAGGGAGGACGACAGGATGGCTCGTCCTCTTTGTCGTCCTCTCTGCTTCTTTATCCACACTCCGACAGCCCAGCCACGTGATTCTTCGTACCTATATTGTTAGGTGACTGCAACCATTGTGCTGCTGTAGGCTGTGGATAAGATTATTAGATATCTCGTGCTGGGATGAGATAGACGCGTGTGTACGTTCACTTGTCGCTTTGTTGCCTTTTCCAGCTATACCTTGCTTCTCAAATTGGGTTCTCGCCTCTATCCACTGGCAACGCGCAGAGCCCAACCGCCCGTCCGCAACTACTCACATTAGTACTCCACTACTTATCCCCGAGAGTAGTGAAGCGCTTATGGGCTTCCCTGTCCTGTCCGGGAACTATGGAGGTCTTCATGGAAAGTTCTCGCGTTGTTAGATGGCTCGGGCTATAGATAGCGCTGAGCAAGACGTGCAATGTAAGGACCCCTAGTGGTGTGATAAGATAGATGTAATCAAGAGAATTACAGGAAGCACTATTCGTGCCCCTTGTAGTTGGTTTTTCGCAGAAGAGCTTTCCGGTTCCAGATCATCCTGGGTGGCAGCACAGCCCAAGAACAATATGCAAATACCATCAATTAGGACACCTCGTTCAAACAATCAACCAAGCATTATAATATTCATAAGACAAGCCCCCGAAGCCAAAGAAAGCCCACTCTCTTACCAACTCCACTCCCTTACACAGTCTCACCACCCCCTTCAGCAGACACAGGCACAGAATGACGTGTCTTCCTCCCCTGCTCCGACCACGGAAAATGCACGACAGGCGGGACGAAGTATGTATTACTCGGTTCCGCCAGCCCCGCGAAGCCATTATACCAGCATAGAAATGCACATGCAATCGCAAAGAACCCACCGGCCTCACACAACGGCCTATTGGGCATACCTGCCGCGTCGCGAAGGAGATAGCCCAGGCCTAGCAGGAGCAGCGCGGTGTCGGCGAATAGGAAGAGCGTGAAGAAGGCGAGGGTTGATTTTAGGGTGCACAGTGTCATTATTACGGTGAAGATGAACCAGGCCTTCGCCGAAAGAAAGGTTGTCAGTCAACAAGGAAGTAACAACATAAGGCAGGCGAGGAAGATACTAACCAGCAAGAACATGCCCAGCGAGTCATAAAACATATCGGTTTTACCGCCGTCAGCTTCAATCAGACTTCCCATGATGTTGAACCCGCCAGGGGTGAAGATTATTCCGACGGAGATCCAGAAGCCGCCGTAGGAGGAGAGGACGGTAGCTCCGAATGTGTTTCCGATGGCCATTTCCCTGTTTTTATTAGACTTGGCCTAGAAATGGACGGAACTCACGACTTACCACATGCCAGCAAGCAGCTGGACTAGTCCGCCATAGGCAAACGCAGGGGCAACGATGATGCTAGGCTGAGTGATGTCCTGGACCCTCATCTCTATTATTCCCAGAAGGAAGGCAGAGAGGCCGAAGGCGGACAGGCCGAGGGGTGCAGGGTTTGCGGCCTTTTTCTGTGGACGGTAGAGACCTGGCTGGAAGGCACCCCCAAAGGCGGGCAGGCGACTCTCTGCGGTGTACGTGTGTGCAAGACCAGAGGAAGGCGCATAGTCGAGGTGAGATGATTGGGCTCCCAGTGGAGGCTCGGATGGAGGGGATGGGGTGTCGGCGTTTGTGATGGTGTTGCTGAGGTCATATTTCTCAGAGGTTCCGTTGGCTGCCATGGCTGCATTTATTAAGATGAAAAAATACGAATGGGAAGTGAGAGCTGACCTGGGGGAAGGAGGGAAGGGTTTTTATAGACCTATAGACCCCTTCCCAGGTATCAAGACCAGATCTCACAAGCTTCCCCTCACTTTCCCCAGAGCTCCAGTGTGAACTCAAGGACCACAATGCGAAAGCTGTAAGCTTCAATGGGGCCATTCCGGCATTGGTCTCGGTAGGTACCATATTGTTATATTTTCCAATGAGGAGCAAAGATCGCCCTGGATGGTCTCTAGGTGATCAGCATCCAATCCGAAACGGTGGAATAGTGGGGGGGGGGGGGCTTCCGTACCGCATAGGAGCACAGTACAGCTACCAGGTCACAGTTGTCCATGGGTCAGCGACCACAGATCAGTGTCCATTAGGGCAGGGTTTGACCAGACGACCCCGGAGTTCAGGAGTATGGAGAAAGCGGTGGTGCGGGGGAGGGACTGGCCAATTCGGTTCCATGGACTGTGGTCAATCCCTATCTTCAACTCTAAATCTGAGCTTGGTCGAATTGATCGACACCAGATTTTCTTGTCCCCGGCCTCTGCTGTCGGCAGTTGATTTTCTGCTAGGACAGCTGCCATGGGGCACCTAATTTTGAGATCTCTACCGACACGTTAGCCGGTCACAGGGTCTACAGAGCTTTGGATCTACCTGCTCCACAGCCCAACCATGCCCTACAGCCTAAGATGGCAAACCGGCGCGGTCATTCCGTCCTTGTTCCGCTCTGCGATCGACCGAACCCGGAGTGTCTCTTCGCATCTGAAAGCGCGCCTCTATGGTTCTGGATCCGTCACCATTCCGCGTAGTGTATGCAGACAGCGGAATCACAATCCGTATCAGAGGTCACAGGCATTGTCATACAGGACAAAGAACGTTTCAACGTTTCGTCGAGGGTTTGAGTGGTCGCTTCTGCAGGAAAGTACTTTGAGGTCGAGAAAGAGATAAGAAAGTCATTGGGTTTAGCTCGCCAAGTGCGTTGCCTGGGAAAGAGACACGGTTCATTTAGATGGGGCGACCTTTTCAGGTGTGAGCTATTGCCGATGGACATTCCGACACTCCACACGCTACAGCGACCATGTCATAAGAAACGACAGCCATATTACAGAGCGTATCTCTTGTCAAGAGCTGCGCATATGAGCCACGTACCTAGGTTCTTATAAGTGCTTGTCGGCTCGGCGTCGTATACGTAGTTGAGTCTTGCCTCTAATTGGGCTCTCTTTCTATGGATGTGGTCATCCAATCTTCGGTACCCCGGCTCAGGAAGACCATCACCTCAAAGCTGACCTTCCCTTCAACCCTATCAAACCCTAGAACGCTTCCTCCAAATCGGCGCGACAGCAGTCCTCGGAACCGTCCCTTCCCCAATCCTAGGTAAAAGCTGCCGCCTTGACCACCAAGCGATCAACCGCCGAACATCATGAACAGTCCACGGCTTCACAAGGATATCATCCATACCCTGCGCGATAAACCGTGCATGATCAGCGCGGAGACCGGTCGAGCACATCCCCACAATTGGCGTCGAGCAGATCGCTGGATCTATACTGAATGGAGCCTGTGTTCGGATAATTTGTGCGGCTTCGAGGCCACCCATTATGGGCATGGCAATCTGGGTGGCAATCAGTCAAAAACTCGAAATAATGCTTGAATGATGACGTTGGGTTGCTTACATCCATCAGCATCAAGTCAGGCCGTGGACATGTTGCCGGTGGGCCTCTGAGGTAGTCGAGTGCTTGTTGGCCGTGGGCGGCTACCGCGACGGTACAGCCTGCTTTGTGGAGGTATTGAATCGCATGGATTGTTCGCCAGGCGTCACTGTTTTAGCGGAGTTAGTGCGATTAGTCTAAAGTTACATTCGGCGGGAAGAAAAAGACGTACTTGTCGTCGACATAGAGAACATGCATTTTCTAGGATGGCTGAAGGGAGGGTGGGAAAGAGCCAAGTTGGAGACTGGGGACAAGAATCAACATCATGTCACCATCACATGATAGCGCCAATTAATTTAGCCACGGGCGTAAAACTGCAAGTACTTAAAGTCAAAATCACTCGGGCACCACAACTTCTGCCGGAATGAGGGTTGTGGCAGGCATCTTGTGTTTGCAGAGACATTAATATTATTTCCAAGTCGCGGCTCGCGAGAGCCTCGCATGGGCTATATTCTTTCAATTCTTCATCATAAGGACGAAAGAAACATGGTCCACAGAGTCCAAGCACTCACAACTAAATCCTCGCAGCAAGATTCCCCACAGTCTCTAGCACAGCATAATCGGACCTAACCCTACTCCTAACCCCCTCCGCCTCATCCGGCCTCAGAACCCTCGCCTCGGTAGCAGGATTATATCCCACCCCAGAAACCCTAGCGACCTCACCATCCCCAACCCTATTATTAACACCCCCATCAGCACGCTTATAAACCGTAACAACAACCGCACCCCCCAGCCCCAGGTTATGCTGCATCGCCACGGCCGTCCCCTCCACAAGCCGGTTATTCGCCCACCCACGCAACTGCCACGTTAGTTCAGCGCACTGTGCTAGCCCCGTTGCGCCGAGCGGGTGGCCCTTGGAGATTAGGCCGCCGGAGGGGTTGATTACGGGTCCCTTTCCGCCGTAGGTGATGTCGCTGGCACGAACGAGCTCGTGTGCCTTTCCTGGTTCTGAGAAGCCGAGGCAGTCGAGGAGGATGAGCTCGTTTGCGGAGAAGCAGTCGTGCAGCTCACAAACGGAGATATCGCTAGCCGTAACGCCTGCTTCGGAGAGAGCTTGCTTCGCTGCGCGCTGTGTCATGCCCCAGCCTACGAGGTCGATTGCGCTTCCGGAGTAAACGGTTGGGTCGTCGGTGAGCAGGGCCTGGCCGGCTATGAGGATCGCTTGGGATTTGAGATGGGGCCGCGCGTCGAGGAAGGCCTGGGACACGACGACGGCTGCGGCGGCGCCGTCGCTCGTCGGGCTGCATTGCAGTTTTGTTAGCGGTGGGTGGATCATGGGTGAGTCAAGGATCTCTTGGAGCGTGTAGGGCGTTCGGAACTGCGAGTACGGGTTTCGCTGGGAGTGCTCGTGCGAGATGCGTGCTATCTCGGCGAAGTCTTCTGCTTTGGCGCCGTGTCTGTTCCCGAGCGTTAGCGAGAGCCTCGCCATAACAGGCCGAGGGCAAGGTAGGTATACTTCTCCATATACTCTACTCCCGCATTCGCAAAATACTGCGCATTCCGTGGACTCTTATGCCTCCCATACATCCTCTCCATAAGCTCCGTACTGGGCCCCACCGGACTAGGTCTATCATCCCAAACACTCTTAATAGAACCAGGCCTCATCTGCTCAAACCCAACAACAAGAACACAGTCAACCCCCCCATTCTTCACCATCGTCCGAGCAAGATGTAACCCCGCGGACCCCGTCGCACACGCATTATTGGTATTGTATATCGGGATCGAGGTCTGCCCGAACTGGTAGAAGATGCGCTGTCCGCTTGTGGTGTCGCCGTAGCAGTAGCATGCGATGCCGGCCTCGACGTCATCGTAGGTGATTTTTGCGTCGAGGAGGGCTTTGATCCCGGCTTCGTAGCCGAGTTCGGGGTATTCTCTTGTTCGTCGGGGTTTGAGGAATTGGGTCATTCCTACGCCGAGGATGTAGCTTGGGTTGGTGGGTTTGGTGGGTGGCATGGTGTTTTCAGGTCGAACTACTGTTCTCTTTCTGTGTTTGGAAAGAATCTTGGAATAGATCTATGTGGTTGCCAAACCTGATAGATATAGATATACCTCTGTTGCGGGTGGGGATGCAGCCGAGGTCCGACTTGCCCTGAAGCTTCCCCCGCACTTATGGTAGTGCCTGCTGGCCACTAGCAGATACTGGCTGTTCAAGCAGGATACATAAATACATAAAGGGATATCCAAGTAGGTCTAAGCTTGGTAAATATAAAGTAGCTAAAGTGCAATTTGAGCCCTTGAACCTTCTCCCGAATCTGATCCAAGAAACGGACCGCGAGACGCATACATGGTCGATGACAAAACACCACATTTTGGCGCACGCTTTAACTTGTTGTTAGTCTTGATTTGGGCCGTTGAAGTCTCCGCGCATTGCCGGAGTAACTGCGGTTAACCGGATGGTTATTTTGACCGAGACGATGTATCGTTTATTCTGCCGACGCACCCGGCGTTCGGAAAGGGTTTTATAGCTCTAGGTGAAACTTTACAACATATCTTGATATGGAAATAATGATGAGGATGGCCGAGAGAAGTGAGTAGAGAATGTCCAGGTAGACGGCCAAGGGCATTTAGCAGAGACTCTAGGCTCCTGAAGTTTCATGGATGCCTTTGAAAGCGGTACTGTGCCTATTTGTGGGATACTTGAACGTAGGATGCTATGTAAATTCCATGAAATTTAGGGCTTGCTAATTGTTCAAGATGCTAATTCCATGCGAAGCGCATATGTCGGGCGTGATGAAGTTGGCATTGGTAGCTCTAAGATTATGAAAACTCACATATCCATAACCATAGAATCATACAAAAAGTTTGTATGCTCTTTTCACTTCCCGTTTCTCAGATATGGAGGGCATGGGGCATAGTCTGCAGTCGCTCCGGCCAAGAATCGCTGTACGATAGATGGCGTTCGTAATGTCTGTGATAGGGATATATTATTGAAACCAGACTCTTTAGTAATTTGCGGTCCTTATTACGAATTCACCTTCAGCGCTTAAAATGCAAGTCATTTTTGTCTCAGCATCCCGCAACAGGATCTATAGTAATAGACGTATGTAGGTGGCTGCGAGGCGCGCACTAGCTGTCGGATAGTTGTTGTGCACATAACAATAGTACACCCTCCCAGTACAATGCTACTGTAACCCAGTTAGCGTCCGGTTGGGGTTATCTCTGCTGTTATTTTTTAGTTGTTGTTGGAGGGCTCCAGGGTCCCTAACTGCTTGCTCCGCTTCCGAGATGAGACCCCCCAAAGGAGTTACCAAATGCGTTATCACCAAGTAATCAGGGCTGCCGGTCTCTCAGGGCGTGCTTAGATACAGTTCATGCTCTACGTAGGTACCTCAAACAAGACAATGGTTAGGCAGAACCAATTAATATTGACTCTTCGGTGGGGCAGTAATCAGGGCACGGGCAAAGGCTCTCCCTTGGCTGGTGGAGAACTCAGGAACAGGATACGCTTTTCGAAGAATGGCCGGTAACCATGCTATTCAAAACTGAGATCTGAGCATTCATCCTTTGAACAACCCCTGAGTCACCAATCTATCCCTCCCGTGGCAAGTAAACCAAGCTCGTCGGAGAATTCTCTAATCCGCGTGCGGCGGACCTCATGGTATGCAAGGAACGTTCAAACCAGGGGACCCGACCGCAACGAGCCCTGTTTGCCAGAAAAATGCAATTAAACAATATAACAATCACACTCTGGGGTATATAACGCTCGCAGCCCTAGAGAGAAATGTCCGCCAAGCCCAAGCATTTATTGGCGCTGTCCTCCCCTTCAATTTTCTGCTCTTCTATCTTACTCTCCTACTCTCATCCATACTAACTCTATACTCAAACACAAGTCCCAAGTCCCCAACGAACCATCAAATGAAGTTCACCACCGCCCTCATCACCCTCGCGATCGCGGCCGTTGCCAGCGCAAACAAGTTCCCCGTTCCCAGTGGCCTGACCGTCCAGGAAGCCTCTTCCAAGTGCGGTGACAAGGCCCAGATCGCCTGCTGCAACAACGTCAAGTACGGCGGTGACTCAACTGTTGTCCAGGAAGGCATTGCTGCCGGTCTGCTGAGTGATTATTCTTGGTGCTGGGTCTGCGGCTGAGGGTCTTGGTGCCTTTGATCAGTGTTCGAAGATTGATATCTCTGGTGCGTTTTCACACACACCCCTCTTTTGTCTTCTCGAATTTTGTTTGTATAGGGAGACTAATTTGTTTGTGTTTTGCAGCTGTCATCGGTGTCGACGACCTCATCAACCAGAAATGCAAGCAGAACATTGCTTGCTGTGCTCAGAGCCCTAGAAGCGCGGTATGTGCCCGCCTGTCTTTCTCTATCGAGTCCCCCCTCCTACCCTACACTTACTGACTATGATATCAGAGCGACGACCTCGTCGGCGCTACCCTGCCCTGCATCGCTCTCGGCTCCATTCTCAAGATTCTTTCGGTCTTTGGCTATGCTCGTGGGTTAATACGTGGAGGAAGTTCAAGTTGAAGGTGTTCAGTTAATGTGTAATTACAATTGCTGTGGTCAAATCGTTATCATTCATTAATCACCTTTCTTGTTCTTGATTGTTGTTCTTCCTCGTTGCTGGTGCTCGGATCATGCAATATAACTATAGCAGCACACCATCATCAGCACTACTATGCATTGTGAAGGGACAAGGCAGGGCAGAGAAACATACCGTAACCCCCTCTCCCCGGGCTTTCCCACCCTGCTCCCCCTCCTCATCAAAGCAGTCAATTGTACAACGTTCCCGAAACCCCAGTCTCTCATAAATCCCCAAATTCGGCGCCCCCCTCGAACTCTCCAAATAACAACTCATCCCCTCCTCATCCGCCCTGCGCGTAACAGCCTCAACCAACATCCTCCCCACACCTTTGCCCCTCACCTCCTTCCGGACCGCAATGACATTGCAGAAGTAGTAACCCCTCGGATCGGTCCAGATCCGACGGTGCGTTTGCGCCTGGAGTGTTTTCCATTGCTTGTACCGGTGTAACCGGAGGCCGCCCCGTCCGAGGTATTGGATGTTGTAGAGGAGTTGGCGGAGGGAGAGGAGGATGTCTTGCGCATAGCATTTCATAGAGTTCGTTGATGGGGCTGGGGTTGGCGGGTGCCACCAGCAGATTCCGACGATGCGGGTATCCTCATCTTCACTTTGACTTTCCGACGAGTCAAATGATTTATTTGACTTCGTCATTGAGATCGTCTCCTTCGCGACATAAATCGGGGCCTTGATGCTTAACCCGTGAAGGAAGTGAGCGCGCAGAGAGGCGGCGTTGCGGGCGATGTTATACTTCCTCACTCATTAATTCAACTCGGATTTTATCAGTGGGAGGAATGGGACGGGAATCATACAGTATCCGGATCAAAAATATACAGGAAAAACGGATCGTCGGCGAAGACAGTCTGGATGCATTCTACGGCTTGTGGTATGTCGGGTTTTGTTAGGGGGTGGATGTTGATTGTCATCTTGATGAGTTGTATAGGTTGATAACCTAAGTATGGTATAAATTATATAGTATGACTTGCCAGAGAAGAGCCTTATAAGTAAACAAAAAAAAAGCAAGCCTAACCCTAGCAGGCAGGCACACGCGGAACCCGACCTTGTAGTAAGGCAACTGTACAACTTCATCTCCAACCAATTTAAACTCAATGCGGCAGGTTGTGCCGGACCAACACAACATCATATGCACTGCACGCGACCATTCAATACATATGAACGAACAACAAGTCAAGACTCAGGTCACGAGCCAGTCCCCAACCTCAAGCAAGGACTTCCTCCGGATCCTTCACCATCAACGTCAAAACCTGCACCCCCTCCCCGCCCCACCGCTCATATTCGATTTCTACCCTCTCCAGCGCCCGCCACCCGCTCTTCACGTACACGGGATACCCCTCGTCCGTGGCCTCCAGGTAAATCCGCTTGCCGAGCCGATCGGCCTGCTCCCTTCCCCAGGACAGGAGGGCCTTCCCGATTCCGCGGCCTTGGTGGGTTGGATGGGTGGCGATGAATTCGAGGACTGGAATACTTGCGTTAGCGGTGCATGCATGAGGAGTGGGAGAAAAAGCACAAACGAGGATGAAGTACCGATATCGTCATCCCTCACATGCTTCTTCCCACTCTCCTTCAAAATCTCAAAGAACCCCTCGTAGATCTCGCGATTCGTCCCGGGCGGAATCTGCAATTCCGTCGTTGTCCCCGCGCCCTTCTCCTTGTCCGCCGCATCACTCATAAGCTCTATCACGCCCTCACCAGGCCTCTCACTCGGAAACACCCATCTCGCGCACCCGACGACTTCCCCGGTCTCTGTGTCAACGGCACTGATAACTTGTGTCTGCGGGTGTGCCATTTTCTGCAGATAGCGTGCGCGCTTGAGCGGGTGGACGACTGAGTAAGGGATGTTGGGGAAGGCATTGGCGATGAAGCCTTGGTTGGCGAAGGCTTTGATGTTGATGTCTGCTAGGGTCGGGGCGTCGGATTCTGTGGAGGGGCGGATGAGGATGGTCATTTTGGTTTCTTTTACCTTTTGATCTGTGAGTGGCTTGTTTTCTGTTGTTGTTGGAGATCTGGGGAGTTAAATAGTGTGGGGAGATCGGTTATGAGTCAGGACGGACCCCATCCATGGATAGAGTCGGCGTCCCAATCAGTACTGGCTCTTCTACTAGTTTGGCGTTTGGCGACCTTAGGACTATTGGGAAATGACTCGATTGCTATCTAATAATAACCTATTCTAAGGAAAGAGTGTAAGTGTCGAGATGCCTGGAAAGCTTGATCTATAAACATAGTGCAACATGTCAGCTCTATTGCCTTCGCCAACTGTTCAAACTGGGACCTCACAATCAACAATGACTCTTTACTAATCCATCATACCTTGCGCACAAGTCTAGAATAAGCCTAGAGCTGCGGCGTAGTTTCGGACGTTCAAAAACGACTGTTGCAGCATCGGGGCGCTATATCGATCGCCGATAGGCATAGTCGCACGATAGAGCCAAAAAAAAAAAAAAAAAAAAAAAAAAAAAAAAAAAAAAAAAAAAAAAAAAAAAAAAGGCGAAATGAGGATGCAGAATATGGGAGAGCCTTCGGGTAGCCTTATGACTGGAGTGATATGTGACCAAAATTCGAAGGACAATGTCGATATTTCTGCGCAAGTCAAAGGCGGGGTTGTTGCGGGGCAGGGGTATGTGGGATGGTATGCCGGTATTTAATAATCTATGTCTGTCATTTCAGGCTAGCTTTCGATTCGACAACAGGATGAAGAGATTCGATTGCGCGATTCGACCGAGACACCCTGTGGGCGCCCTTGGGGACAGCAACAATCTTTTCAAGCTCCCTCTCATGCAGCTCCATATCAACACAATAAGTCGTCCCGTCGCCTAAGATATACGACCACCCCTTCGGATTGCCAGATATAGCCAACTTCTTCAGCCCACAAAACGGCTGGCTGCACCACAGAGGCTGGCCTCTTATATCAACGCCGGACATTCGTCCCCCGGCCACGAGCCCTCCATTCGAGAGGTGATATCTTAACGGCGAGAATCCGTTGCAGGGAGCACTGGGAGCATGAAGTACATCGTGCAACGTAAGAGTCCGCGTCGGTTTTCCCTCCTCCAGGCTCATTTTCACCTGCAGAATCACAGTCCCGACTCCGGCAATAGGAGTGAATGGTGGCTCGTCAGGGCAGAACGAAACCAGGTGTGATATGTTGCGATACCTGGCAAAGGAAGCGCGGTCCTTGGCGTAGTGGCAGTTTCCTCTCGTGATAATCCAGTCCCAGCAGCGGCCTATTGCGGGTTCCGACTTTGAGGACTTTGAATATTTCGCAGGTGATGCGGGCTGGGACGACTTTGAGGTTGTGGAGGTTGAGGATGGGGCGTCTGAATGCTCCGAGCGCTTCACGCGTTTCATGCACTTCTGGACCATATCGTCGGATGGGTGTAGTTCACTAAGCGGGTGTTTCTTTTGGTGCGGCTCGCGATCGCAACGAAGGTCCGAGTGTTGTTGGTATAAGATTCGTCTGCCTGGAGAGGGGTATGGGCTTGGATGCTGTCTAAAAATAGTATATCAGTGAATAGATTGATCGATTTCAAGAGATGAGTCGCGGAATGATTCATGCGGTTGAGGCGAGTTCTTGTGCTTGGGTCCAACCCTAAATGAGGCAGTTGCGATGGTGATGGACCTCAGCCCGGTGAGGGATGAACTCAGCAGGAGCTCTGCGACCGGGCCGGAGCTTTAGGTACTTTGCGTTTCTTGTAAGCGTGGTCTAGGACATCCGATCAGCAATCCGTTTGCTTGAACAAGCCAGTCACTATGAATTCATTATGTACAGTGAATCAAGAGGTGAATACTCAACCCCACCATCAAAGAAGGATGAAAGAAGATTAGTATACATTACCACGCTCTCCATGAATAGCTAAAATCCAACAATCATGTCAAACCACAAACCACCCTAAGGCCGAACAAGCTACCCTTCTCTCATGATGTCTCATCGGCCATAATACCCCGGCAACTCCGCAACCACGCGATAATCCCCACCGAGCTCCTGCGGCCTATGCCCATCCATCTCCACCAACGAGTTCCCCTGCGCGGGGAGTTCCTTGCTACAGTAGCTCTCTGGAATTGAAGCCATACCCTGCGTAGGGAAATGCGGCGGCGCCTGTCGCTGGCGCCGCATTCGCATCAAGAACCATATCAGTGCAATGATGAGTGCCGCGCCCGCGGCGCCGCCAATGACACCGCCTGCTATTGCGCCTGCGTCGGAGCCGGAGGAGTGATTTGATTCTGAGGAGGTTTGTGTTGTTGTGGAGGTGGGGGTGGATGTGGAATTGGTTGGTGTTGATGTTGGCGTGCTCGTTGAGACTGAGGATGAATTGTAAGATGCACAGTCAAGGATAAGAAAAGTCTGAACACTACTCACCTGTCCCCGTAGAAATAATCTCCAACTTCGTCTCCCCCTCTCCAAGCACATACCCGGGCGAACCACACCCATTCGACCCTCCCTCCTTCGCATACCCCGTCGTCCCATGTTCGCAACAGAAGTATCCGCCATTGATATACTAATCCCAGGTCTGATTGGCGCAGGCTGGTTTCGCCTCTAGCGCTTCGGTGCAGTTCGACGATGACGGACAGCACGCGACATTGTACGCGTTCGGGCAGAATGAGCCGCCGGGGCAGCAGACTCGGTATGGATCGAGGGTGGGACCGCAGTCTTCTTCTTGCTCGAGGCAGGAGCCGTTTACGCGGAGGGCCCAGCCGAAGGTGCTGGCGTCGGAGGATGAGGAGTCGGACATCCCGTCGGGGGGTATAATGGGTTATGATATAGCAGGAAGGTGATTACTGGCTTATGGTGAGACTTGAGACAGGCGTGAAGGATTCTGAAGAGTGTTCAAAGGGCTGGAGCAGATTGTCACGGGTGCATAAGCCACTTGATGCTAAATTGATAGTGATAAGTGCACACGGGAACAATGTGGACCTGGTCAACTGATTGACGTCGTTCATTTCCGGATCGTATAGACTAGTCTTGTTTTTGATGATCCTCTGTCTTCCGTTGTGGGCTCCTGGAGCAGCTCAGCAGATGCTGCCGTATGAATTCCCAGAAGATGATGCTTCAGAGAAGACGGGCTCTCGACCAACGCGCACCGGGACCTCAACAGTTTGTCTACGATGTATCAAATTGATTCACTGAATGAACATTCAACGTGGGAATCTCTTAACTTTGCTAGTGTCGGCGTCAAAGCGCGGGGGTGAAGCCGGGACCCAGTTCGCAGGCCCAAGTGGGCCACGCCAAATGTCAGGGACCATCGGAACGACAAGTGTGGATGAGAGACTCGAGAGACTGGGAAGCTAAAAGACCGATACGTTCAGGGCTGAGGCTGGGTATCTCGGCTAAACAAGGGGTCATTATTGAGACCAGTCCTTGGAATCGCGACACGTCTCGGTGGCTGGCAGGATGGGGCTCAGGAGTGTATAAGGATCCGGGTAAACAATAATACCCAAGGCTAGAATGATATAAATATCTTTGAATGGTTGAGGATAAAAGGGAAACAGAGATCGCTCGATCTCATTGGCCATACTACATCAACAGAAACGATATATAAAAGACATAAAAGACATAAAAAAAAGATTTTTCTCCCCGACTGGGAGTCGAACCCAGGTCTCCCGCGCTTGTTCCTCCTAAGAAGTGACAAGCGGAAATCATGACCGTTAGACCATCGAGGAATTGTTATTGCTCGCTTTTATTTTTTGCTTAAACTTGTAATGCAATTCCAAGCTAGAAGTTTTGTTGAGCTTTTGAGTTTCTTTCTGGAAGATCCTTTTGTGTTGTCAGACTTCGATGTTTTGATAGCTTGATTATAATAAGCGTCTAAAGTACTCTATATGTCTGCGTGGTCAGGTTCTTGACTTTGGGGGTATTGTGGATGCAGACCTCCTTTTGTTGTTCGATATATATCTTTGCGGCAACACCACCCCTTCCGCACGGGACATGCCATTGGCATCATTTTCCTCAGTTGTCGGTAATATCTAATCAAACAGCGACAGGTTTTTGATAACCAGTATGTACATAGAGCGCCATGAAAGTAAGGCATATATGTCGTTGGCACAAACCTACCTGGAATACGATGACAGGGTTTGGCGGCCCTCGCAGCGACAGATCGAGCTTTGATTCAACAAATCTGTCTCCTGCATAGTTAATTCTTAAAACAAGAGAATGATCACAGATATACCCCCTTATAAACGTTTGATCCGAGACTTATGTGCTACCAAATCAAACATCACTAACCCACCCCCCATCAACAACGTACGAGCTCCCTGTCACCCCACTCGCCTCATCACTCCCCAAGAAAACAATGACCTTTGCCACGTCCATAGGAACCAGATCCCGCTTGAGACTCTGTCCCCGAAATACCTCAGCGCGATACTCCGGTGTAAGAACATCCCGTATTTGGGTCTCCGTCGCAATAGCCCCAGGCATAACACTGTTAATCCTTATATTTGCCTCGCCCACCTCTTTACTCTGCACGCGCGTAAGACCCATTATCGCCGCCTTGCATGTCCCATAAACGGGCGTATTAGATGCCGGAATGCGCCACGTAATGGAGCCTAGATTGACAATACTCCCGGACCCAAGACTCTTCATACCCGGGATGAAAGCCTGCGAGAGGAAGAATACGTGTCGCAGGTTGGCGTTGATGTTGAAGTCCCAGGCCTCGGGCGTCGTCTGCTCTGAGCTCACTCGTGCGGCGCTACCTGGGGCTGCGGCATTGTTGATTAGGACGTGGACGGGGCCATGTTCCTCTATTATCTTTGCTGCGGTTGCTTGGACTTCGGGGAGATCCGTCAGGTCGCAGTAGTAGAATATCGGGGCTTTGATTGCGGGGCCGGATCGTGCTTCGGCTTCTGGTGCTCGAGAGACGACTTTTTTGATTGTCTCTTGGGCTGCTTCTCTTGAGATATCTAGGAAGATTACTTGGCTGCCTTGGAGAGCGAAGAGCTCGACTGTTGCTGCGCCGATTCCGGCTGCGCCGCCGGAGATGACGACGGTCTTGCCGTACAGGCTGGGGTAGATTGCGGGTGCTGCCATGGCTAAGGAAGGGATGTAGAGACAATTTTCTTTGTGGCAGGGAAGTTGGAGGAATGAGGGTGCAGTGACGCGGGTGTTCTGCTTATATTCACGACGATGAAGGGGGAGTGGGGGTTACCCCAGCCTTCATCCCCGCTCCACTGAATGGATTACAATCGGACCTTCCCCATTAAGCAGTTCTAACCTTTCCACGATATCACAAAGTTCTGAAGCAGCAAAGGATGACTGATCGTTCATATTCCATTTTTATGTCCATCATGAGTCGTTAATTATCTATTCTACTCAAATTTCCCGGGTAGACGCGTTCAGCTGAAGTCCAGCGTCCCGCGCAAAGAATGTGAGCCAGCAAGACGCATCGCGACCATCCCCCACCATCCTGTTCGTCACGCGCATCCGCCATCAGGTCTATTTACATTCACAATTCTGTCCAGTGCAGGATCAAGCCCATTTACCCAAGACACCCATCAGCACCATTCCGGCAATGAGCGAAATACCACCTGCAGTAACGTGTCCGTACGGAGCATTCATCATGTCGCCTCCCTCGATGACCCAGTCGCGCGCCCACATATCAACCACACCAACCCACACCAGAATACCGGCCGAGAGCGCATCGAGGGTTCCCAGTGCAATGAGCGTGTGACGGTCTTGCCCATTGAATGAGTGAATCACACCCATTCCAATGGCCATACCGATTGGTGTGACGAGAGCAAAGGCAGCGCCCATGATTGCCTTGGTGGGGAATGTGCGACCAGGTAGGAGCGCAATTCGGGCACCGAGCGCCAAACCCTCGAAGAACTGATGGAAGACGATGACGACGAGAAGGGTCTTGTAGAAGGAGTCGCCGGCTACGACGAGCGTTATGCCAATCAGGATACTGTGGAAGATGACACCGGCTTCCATGACGAGGACGGAGAGCTTGGTATTGGGGTTAGTCGGGTCGCCGCCGTGGTGGTGGCCTAGGCCGGCGAGGGTGTTGTGCTGGTGAGGCTGGGCTACCGCGTCGGCGGCCGACTTGGGCGAGACGTTGGAACCATTGTCGGCCGGTTGAGAGGGGGACGGTGAGCGGGCTGCGCGGGCGAGGAGGTAGCGATGACCGATGTATTCGGTCAGGAAGGAGAGGAATATACCGGCCATCACGACGGCGGATGTGGTGGCTTCGTATTCGAGCCCACCGAGACATTCGTTACCGAACATGAGATCTGCGTGGGTATAGAGCTACACTCATTAGCTTCTGCTCATCTTGAGCACGACCGCGAGCGACTTACATGAACGAATGCAGTTGAGAGGATGACACCAGTGCCGAACTGCTTGATGATGGTCGATGCCCAGACGTTGATGCTCGCTGACGGAAGTTTCACCAAGCCCATAGGGAGGAAGACACCGATTGAGCTGGTGACGAGAACAACAAAGAGCGTTCCGATACGGAGCGGCATGTCGTAGTCGCGAGACTGGACACCGCAGCTGGGCTGACTGCTGCCGCCGCTCTCAGATTCGCCGGCTCCGACGCAGTGCCTAGGTCAGTCAGCATCAGCCGCGACGGGCAGTTGGAGGGAATACATACTCTACACCTGCATGGAAATGGCAGTTTTGTTCCTCGCTGGAGTCAGTGGACGTCTCTTCGCTGGACGTGCCGGTAGAGCTGTCGGTAGAGCTGCCAGTGGTGATCTCGCCCAAGATCTCGACATCGTTTCCGTCCGCATCGACACAGTACCTGGACTCATTAGACATGAACAAGGGAAGGAAGTTGGTCACTCACGATGTGTCGCCGTGTGAGTGGCAGTCGGTATACTCGGACGGAGGATCTCCCGCTGGAGGGTTGTCCAAGAGGACCTGAACCTCACCACCGTCTGGGGTCATACAGTATACATCGTCGCCATGCTTGTGGCAATCCGTGATATCGACCGCACGGACAAGGCCGATAGCGGCCAGAAGGGGAACAAAGATCTTCATGGCGCGAACTACTCCGATACACCTGCGACGCAAGGGGTTGCAGTGTCACGAACTGGCGTCTGGGCTTACACTCGCACAACCAAGCACGGCACGAGGCGTAAAGTATTTATCTCCGCTGTCCACAAGGTATCACAGCTTCAGAATCATGGAATAATGTTAATATACAGAAAAATCTTCCCACGCCTGGTCCCATCGAGAGCGTTGCATTTCTCATCCTCACTAACCACCAAGGTACACCTGCCAAGCAGCCCGCCAAGATAATGCATCTTGCCAAGTGCCAACAGCGATGGCCGCTACGGAGTCAACCTTCTGGCAGTGGAGACCTCGCCCGGACAGAGTCTTCCATCAAGTTTAGCCTGTCGTCCCCAGGGTCCTCTCGCGGGCTTGGCTGCTTGGCAAAACGTGGGATGTAAGTGATGCTGCCATGTCGTCCGCGGAAGTTTGGAAGATGGCAGCATTCTACAATTGCCACTGCTTGGATGGCATCTTGGAAGCCGTCTTGGTATTCCCAAGGGTACTCGATCGAGTCTTGTCGCGGTAGAAGAAAAGGTATAAATACTGTCATCATGGCGATCATCCAGGTCCCTGCAGCAGCGCAGACTGACAGGTGACATTCTCCGAGCAACGCAACGCATCGCATTGTTTATCCTTCAAAATGCAGTTCCTCGCTCTTGCTCTGGCTCTCGTCGCGCCAATTGCGGCTCTCCCAGCCCAGCAAACCCCCATTCCCCTGGAGGACCCGATCAAGTCTCCGTTCCCCATCCACCACAGCTGCAACGCCACCGAGCAGCGCCAACTTGCCATTGGCCTTCAGGAGACTGTCTCCCTTGCTGAGCACGCCAAAGAGCACATTCTCACCTGGGGCAATAAGAGCGCCATCTACCGCAAGTACTTTGGCGACAGGCCCTCCATCACCGCCATCGGAGCCTTCGACATCGTCATCAACGGGAACTCCAGTGGCACCCTTTTCCGCTGCGATAACCCAGATGGAAACTGTGATCTTGCTGGTGAGCTTGACCTCCCATATTATCTGTTGCTTCAACTCACTAACTGTCCAGACTGGGCCGGCCACTGGCGCGGCGAGAACGCCACGGACGAGACCGTCATCTGCCCGCTCAGTTATACCTCCCGCCGATCCCTAAGCACAATCTGCTCCCAGGGCTACACCGTTTCCGGGTCCGAGACGAATACTTTCTGGGCTGCGGACCTGCTCCACAGGCTGTACCACATGCCTGCCATCGGACAGGGCTTCGTTGAGCATTATGCCGATGGATACGACGGTGTTTTGGAGTTCGCGAACGGAAACAGGACCGAAGCTACGCATGACTCCGAGACCCTGCAGTACTTTGCTCTCGAGGTCTATGCCTATGATGTTGCTGTTCCTGGAGTTGGATGTGTTGGTGAGGAGGAGGATGAGGAGAGCGAGGAGTCGCACGAACAGGATGATGCGGCTGCTGAAGACGACGAGGCCGAGGAAGACATCCCTGAGGTACGTTTGTTCCTCCATACGCTTTCCTTTGTGTGTGCAATGCTAACTATGTCCAGAATTGCCACACTCACGAAGGTGGAGAGCTCCACTGCATCTAAACCCTTTTGTCCTTTATGGAATGATACTCGACGACTCACGCCATTACTACCTATCTCACGCTCGACACAATGTGCGGGGGCCACTTACAATCCTCACCTCTGATCATGCCGGCATTAATGTATAGGATCTATGACTTATGATGGATTATGGATCAGCACTCTTTAGATATACATAGTTATATACATACCAGCTTAGCAGCAATAAAGTATAATATACTCAACGCCATCTTATTTCAAGCTACTTCGCCATTGTTATAGGTTTTTTTTTCCGTCACCTACCTCCTTCATCAATCTTATCGTATAAATCCCGCTTCTCTTCTTGGCCGTACCCGCGATGGATAGATAAGGATACCAATGGACCGGCGTCGTAAGACCAGAAAGCGAAAATCAGCACTTCGTCACAAACCCAAAATCAACCATTTCACGAGTCCTTGAGACAAAAGACAAAACACAAAGAAGTAGAGGTTAGTAAACTTGTGTCCGATGCTCAGCGGCTCCTCCAAGGATTCGTCTTTCAGACAAGGTCTGCTGCGGCTGAACTTCAGAATATTTTAACGTACCGAGGATTAACCGTGCGCGTTAACTATCCATCCCCATGGTATGAGAGACTTACTACGCCGATGCCCAATAACCCAAACACCGTACACAATGCAATGCAATCTATTAATCTAATCCTATCTAACCAAACTAATCATATCAACCCATTACCTCACCCCATCATACCATAACCAAATCAAGCAGAAGCGCAATGCCCCCCATCAACACGCAGATCCGCCCCCGTCATGAACCCACTCCCATCAGACAACATGTACACAGCCGGCGCCTTGAAGTCATCCGGCACACCGAGGCGGCCGAGCAGCGCGCCGCGCATCCACGTCTCTTCGACTTCAGGCTTGGCGACGAGGAGGGCGTCTGTCATTGCGGTGCGGATGTACTGCCACACTCGTTAGAGGAGCCCGGAGGGGAAAGGGAGAATTTGGAGGGGAAACATACACCCGCAGATAAAGTATTAACGCGGATACCGTACTGGCCCCATTCCTGGGCGACGGAGCGGCACATTTGGTGCACGGCTGCTTTGGAGGAGTTGTAGGCGGTGCATGTTAGGCCCTGTTGCATGAGGCTGATTAGCTTCGCTTTGGGAAAGAAGGCCAGCCAGCCTCAATTAAGAGGCAGAGTAGAGCATACCCGGTTCGCAATCTGCCCTGACATCGACGCAATCATGACAATGCTCCCACCCGTCCCTTGCTCCTTGAATATCCGCGCGCAGTGCTTAGCCGGGATGAACGTTCCGACGACGCTGAAGGAAGAAACAAAAACTCATTAGCCAAACCCTTATCAAGAAAAGAACAGATGGAGGAGAAATGAAGTCAGACATACTTAACATCCAACATCTTCCTCCAAAGCTCAACGGGATACTCCAACGCCGGGACCATCTGCTGAATTCCCGCACAAGTGATCAACCCTCTCAGCGGCATCCCTCGTTCAACTCCAACGCGCGCAATATTCTCTAGCGCCGCCTGCGTCGCAACTTCATCTGTAATGTCGCACTGGATGTATGTAGCCGAGAGGCCACGCGAGGCAGCGAGCTTCTGCACAGCGACCCATTCTTCCGCTGCCGGGGCGGGGAGAAGGTCTAGGCAGGCGACGTCGCCGCCGGCTTCGAGGATTGCGCTTGTTAGGACGATGCCTAGGCCTCGGCCGCCGCCGGTTATTGCTGTTGTGCGGGTGGAGAGGGAGAAGAGGGGGTTTGCGGGGGCAACGGAGGGAGTGGGCATGGCGTTGGGAGGAGGGTTTTCGGTGGCGGGCGTTTGGGTGCCGGGGGTGAGAGCGACGGGGGACATTTTGGTGAGGAGATTGAGATGAGATTTGAGATCTGAGAATTGTTATCGAGAAGAAGGGTTGGGGTGAGATGATAGAGATTTATAGCAAACGAAACTGGACCTCCCCTCTCCTCAAAACGTGCTGGTCGATAGGCACCTAAATGGGTATCATAACCCAACCAGGAAGAAAACATCTTCTTATCGGCCGGCCGGGTTCGACTTATCGAGTAGGAGGCATATGCACGAGACCCGGAGCTGCTACGCACGGTATCCCGATGTGCTTAGCATTGCTTGTCAGGGGAAGTGGGGGGTTAAGGCTTGCAGGCGGCGCCTAAGTCTGCCTAATGCAGTAATTCTGGGGACGCGGGGGTTGTCCGGAGAGGGCCCACTTTTCGGAGGGATCGGGGTGCTGGAGTGAAACGTGGACTGATTGATCTTGGAGGTGTTGTTTGGCGATAATGGGACTGCTTTGCTACGTGTGCAGTTTGCATTATCTGGATGTGTCGTGACAATAGTTCTGCATAGGTAGCGGTGAGATTGTATAGGGCTGTATACAGAAACAAATTGTCCAGGTCCAGGAACAATCAAGCTCTCGAAGTAAAGTAAAACTAAACTAGCTCGTCTGACACCCCAAATCAGGCTAAAGGCAACCGTCTCAACTCTCAACCCCAGAATATCCCGCAAACCCCCGGCGCCACGCCGTCACCCCGTGGGTCGCCGTCCCGATGAGCGATGAGCGACGGACACGGTACTACTACGGTACTACGTAGTGAGGGCGTCCCGAGCCCCCGGCTGATATATAAGCCCTGCCAACCGGCACTAGAGGATCCCGCCTCTAAAGTCTTGTTTTACTTTAATCGGATATCTCAAGGACAAAATGACTTGGCTTGTTGGGCAGCCATTGAGTTTGGCCATTACGGCTACGGCCGGGAGTGGTTTTCTGCTGTGAGTGTTTTATCTTGGAATTCTTGTACTGGGGATGATGGGACTGTTACTGACGGCGCAGATTCGGATATGACCAAGGTGTCATGTCGGGGTTGTTGAGCGGGGATGCCTTCACGCGGGTCTTCCCTGAGATTGACACGACGGAGGGAGGGAATGGGAGTTCGTCGTTGCAGGGGACGGTGTGAGTTCCCCTTTACCTGGAATTGACATTGCTGGGCTTGAGCTAACCTATCAATTACCTAGGGTTGCCATATATGAAATTGTCCGTACACTTCCCAATCAATAAAACGCTTCACCTCGCTTACAGTACTAGGGCTGCTTCTTCGGCGCGATTGCATCTCTCCTTGTCGGTGAACGGCTCGGCCGTCGATGGTGTATCATGGCTGGCTCTATCATCCTCTCCATCGGAGCTGTTCTCCAGGCTACTGCCTATGGTATTCCGCAGATGATCGTCGGCCGGATCGTGGCTGGTGTCGGAAACGGTCTTAACACGAGTACTATCCGTATGTCTTGTCTCTCCTACCTGTCTCTTACGGGCAGTGGATACTGATGGGTACAGCGGTGTGGCATTCTGAATTGAGTAAAGCCTCGAGTCGTGGTAAAGGAGTATGTCGAGCTTTCTTGACTCATTATATAATTGTTGCTAATCAGCTTAGCTTGCCATTGAACTCGTTATCAACATCTTCGGCGTGATGACGGCGTACTGGGTTGGTGCGTTCACCCCATTTAGCCCTACTTTTCTTTTACCATTGCTAACTAACTATCCAGACTATGGCATGAGCTACGTCAACAACGAATCCCAATTCCGCTTCCCCCTCGCCCTGCAAATCCTCTTCGCGTTGATTACATTCTTTGGCGTCCTTGTTCTCCCCGAGTCTCCTCGCTGGGTAACCCCCTCCTTCCCATTCAATCAGCATTCAATCAGGCGGAATAAAGTTAATGTAGTATCCAGCTAATCGCGCACGACCGGCATAACGAAGCCCGTAAAGTCCTCTGGTCCGTGCAGCCCAACGCCCGTTCCATCGGGCAAGACGACCCCGTGATCAACCTCGAGGTGACAGAAATTTCTCGCACAATGGTCGAGGAGCGCCAGGCGGCGCAGGAGGGCTCGTTCAAGATGCTGCTCAAGGATGGGCCGCAGCGGTTCCGGACGAGGACGCTGCTGGCGATGGGTGGGCAGATGATGCAGCAGCTTTCGGGGGTGAATCTTATTACTTACGTATGTTTGGCACTTCCTTGTCTTTGGGATGTAGTGGATATCTGGTGCTAATTTATGGGGGCAGTACAACACCGTCATCTTCGAGCAGTCTGTGGGCATGACGCATAATTTGGCGCTGCTGGTCGCTGGGTTTAATGGTGTCGCGTATTTCTTTTCGACTTTTGTTCCCGTTTGGGCTATTGATCGGTATGCCTCTCTCGAATCACCCATTTATATGAACGACCCTAACTCCAGGCAGACTCGGTCGTCGCAAGCTCATGATCTTCGCGGCTGCCGGACAGTGCGCGTGCATGACTATATTGGCCGGGACAGTGTGGGATGGCGGCTACGCAGCCGGTATCGTAGCGACAGTGATGCTGTTCCTGTTCAATTTCTTCTTTGGCGTGGGACTGCTCGCCGTTCCATGGCTGTGTATGTCGCCCGTTTCTGTGGAGATGAGTAGGGCTAACCCGAGCAGTGCCCGCTGAATATGCACCCCTGTGTATCCGAACTCGCACTGCTGCGTTATCGACAGCAACGAACTGTACTATCCCAAGTCCTGTTCTGAGATGAATTCAGCTAATAGGAACAGGGATATTCACCTTCCTCGTCGTCGAGATTACCCCGGTCAGCATCGGCAACATTGGCTATCGCACGTACATCTACTTTGCCATCTTTAACTTCTGCTTCCTTCCAATCATCTACTTCTTCTACCCCGAGACGCGCAACCTCACCCTGGAACAGATCGACCTTCTCTTCACGGGCGAGAAGGTGCGACTACACTGGGACGCGTCGATGGGGGTTGCGGGGGACACGGAGCACCGACTTGCGGAGAAGGCAGCGGATACGGAGGTGCAGCATGTGGAGTGAAGGCGAGACCAGACATCTTGCCACCTGCAAAATCTCTGGCTAAATGGCTAATCGTTTTCGCGGCGTCACTGTCCTTGGATTTGAATCTTGGCCGTGCTCCAGTGCTCCACAGTTGCAGCGCCAAAGTCTTCCTAATCAGGCAATGCTCCGCTTTGGCTTCCCCTCTTAAGCAATTGTTCTTTCCCCGGGTTTTCGCATTGTTGTCTTGTACTCTAAATGATACCAAATTGATATGTGCCGTTGCGATGAATGACTCGGCCACTGAAACGCGATCGGACCCTGCAGAGGCCAGGGACTCCCCTTGCGGCCCCGTACGGAAACGTACCCGCACTGGCTGCGTGAACTGTAGTCGGCGGCGAAGGAAATGTAAGTCACTATAGGATCAGAGTGTGCCCAAAGGGGTGCTGATGAACAGGTGACGAGATCAAACCGACTTGTACGGGATGTAAACGCCGAGGCGACCGGTGTCAATGGCGGGTGATGGGCGCGTTTAGGGATGCCAATATCAAGGTGCTTGAGGCCGAGCACCCGTCTATGAATCAGGCTGTTAGTCGGCCCTCGCGGCGACAGGGCAAGTTCAAGGTTTGTAAGCTGTCGAAAAGGAGAGTGTAAAACCGCTGACATGGTAGATCTTGACTGTCGAGCCATCACGTCGGAAGGAGGGCAAGAACGATGAAGCTCCAGCTCCAGCTCCAGCTGCCAACGACCCAGGTCAAGAGAAGGAAATGACTGCCACTCAAGATGCTGCTCCAGTAACAGCGCTTTCGCCGTCTCCAACCCCTGATATATCCAATCCAACTCAAGAACAAGAAGAGCAGCACGCTAGCCCAGGGTACTTGGCGGAAGGGTTGACGTCCCCATCCAACTCGACACAGTTCACGAGCAACGACCTGAATCAATCTTATATATCCTCACCAGAGTACATCGTCAATGGACTGACTGCTCTGCGCAACTTCTCCAACTCATACTCGGGCATGACAACACCCCTACTCGACTCTAGCGTCTTCTCCGACCTCGACAA
Organism: Aspergillus undulatus; assembly: GCF_047715775.1. Taxonomy (NCBI): domain Eukaryota; kingdom Fungi; phylum Ascomycota; class Eurotiomycetes; order Eurotiales; family Aspergillaceae; genus Aspergillus; species Aspergillus undulatus. The sequence continues at coordinate 83,077 of NW_027396683.1, forward strand.
CCCAGCCAACGATGTCTTCCTACCAGGTTCAGCCTACGAAGCTCTCCACACAGCCCTACGAAACAGACAGCTCTGGACTGCCCGACCTGATATTCCCAGCCGGTCTGGCTCACCTATGTCAGTACGTGATTCAGCGCCCGACCGACGGAGCGAGTCCCATGCGAGAACCGGTCGGTTTGAATTGTCGCCGGATAGGGAGAACATCCTGTGGCAGAACTATCTGAATGAGATTTGCCTCTGGGTAAGTTGCCCGGAATGCAACCAGTCGGTTCTGGCACTAACAAGGGCATCAGCTGGATATGTTCGATAACCATCGGCACTTCGCCTCGACGTTTCCCCAGATGGCCAAGAGTGCACCGCACCTGCGCTACTCTATACTCGCTCTCTCTGCTCGCCAGATCGAGCGGAAGCAGAATGAAAAGTCACAGTCGGAGAGCCTTTCTTTGTACCAGGAGGCCATTCATTTACTTCTGCCCGAGCTCGAAAGCAAGTCGGTGCCTGTGATCGCTTCTTGTGTAATCCTTTGTGTGCTGGAGATGCTGAGCTGTACGCCATCTCATCAAAATAATATACAGTATCGAGACTAACAAAACAGGCAACCCCAAAGAATGGCGTCGCCACCTAGACGGATGCGCGTATCTCATTCAAGCGGCCGAGATCAATGGATTCTCAGGGAAAGAGGAGCAGGCTCTCTTCTGGTGCTTTGCTCGAATGGGTACTTCTCACGCACAAAAATTATTAACGCAAAGCTGACAACTTTCTAAGACGTCTGCGGAGGTCTCATCTCCGAAGAAGAGACCATCATTCCCCTTTACCACTGGATCCCAGCGGACATGGATCCCTCCGAGGCCACCGCGCTGTTCCTCGCCTCCAATCACGACACCTACGCAAACCATACAGTCTACCTCTGCGCACAAACACTAGGGGTGCTCTTCCGACGGACCACTGCTTCAGCACCCTCCTCATACCCCGGTAGCCCGGACGATAGCAGTGAATCCTACGTCGCGCGGTGGAGCCGGCTTTTCGATGCCGTTGAACAGTGGTATGAGAACAGGCCGAGCCAGATGAAGTCCATATTCAATGTCTCGACGAGCACGTCGGCGGACTGGGGGGTTGATCGGCCTTTTCCGACGGTGTTGTATGCGAATGGGGCTGCCAGTACGTCTTCTTAACAGTTTATTTTCTCAAAGCATCAATTTCACTGACGAGAACCTAGTCTCAGGGAATCAGCTTTACCACACCTGCGCCTTACTCCTCCTCCAACGCAAACCAAAGACGCTCTCCCTCGTCCGGCGACCGGTAAGCTCAACACTCTACCCCATCGAAGGTGCCATCAATACTTAGCTGACCCCAGAAATCCGTCCTCTACCACGCTCGCCAAATCTGCGCCATCTCCGCATCCAACGCTCACCAGTAAGCTACTACCAAACCCTCCCACCACATCTATCTACATTCAAATTAACATAGAAACAGCGGCTGCTGGACAAACGCACTCCAACCGCTGTGGATTGCAGGAAAAGTCATGTCGCATCACTCGGAGCACAGCGCGATCGTTGAGACGTTGAACAGGATCGAGCGCGAGACGGGGTGGGCTACTGCATGGCGGGTTGAGGATTTGAGGGAGTTTTGGGGGGATGATGGGGAGTGAGCCTGATTCATGATTTATGATTGTGTTATGGAAGGGCTTTTATGATTATAGCTCGTGTGGCTAGATAGATGGGATAGATTGTACGGAATAGAGATACCCAGGATTGTCATTATGGGAGATTGTAACCCTAAAAATAGCTCTAGGGGAGGGCGAGTTGAGTTGGAAACAAAAACCACGCAGCCACACCTACTCCCGGAAAGTAAATCCCCTCTTTTTGGCTCACCGACAAGGAACTCCTTTAATTTATTTATCTATCTTGCATCTTCATCTTCCCCCCCTTTCCCTTTGCTGCGCTGGAATTAGATACGCACCCCTTGATAGTCACAGGATGCAGCTGCAACATTCCGGCAGGGCGCATGATCGAATCAAGGAGTCGGTGCGTACAAAACATCAACAACCCTTGGAACCAAATTCTGCTATCACTGTAGGATTGGGTGGCAGGTAAGTTGAGTGAAGGTTTCATTCCCGATGAACTGAGACGGTGCTCTTGAGGGTTCACAGCAACCTGCGACGGCGATATAAGTAAAGCTACATAGACCGACGCCAGACGCTAAAAGCACTGGAATCTTCAGACGATTCTGGGAAGCACAGTAAAGTAGACTGGGATTAGATCGATTGACAGGAAAAGTCCCGACTTAGGAGTGTTTTATCTTGGGGTGGTATGAGGCGCATGACCGAGGAGTCGTAGAAATGTGCCGACGTCCGTCTGAATATAGATCTACTTAAGTCTAGACCCAGACAAAGAAATTGTGAAGACAGCAGATGAACGCTTTTGTTTGCTGACATGTTCTAGAATATGCAGGTATAATTGCCGTGCCAACCCTGCGCTCTTAAGGAAGCTGCCTCGGCCTGCAATGGTTTGACTTTCTGGGTGACTGGTCACAACAATGCCCACCACAACACTGATCAACACACCCTGACTTTGGCTTTGCTGGATATCCTGACTCTGAGGTACTACCTTACGCCTCTAGCCCACATCTCAAGTCCTTCTCTTCCACCGTCATTGGTCGATAACACACACCCACCATGACAACCTCAACCTCAACCCCAGCCCATCCACCCTCACCAGCCCTCTCCTTCACGGAGTCAATACCAGAAACCAAGCCCTCTCTGTCCGTCTCCCAAGTCCATGAAAGACAAACAGAAACATCAACACAAACCGAGACCAAAGACTACGACCCCTCCATCGGCGCACACCCCTCCTCCCCCTTCTACAGACACGCAACGCCCTCCTCAAAACTCGCCCACCTAACCTCCCAGCGAAAGCGATCGTGCACTATGACCATCGGAACCTGCAGTCCAATCGACGATCTTGAGGGCCAGCGGCTCCCCTTCAAACGACTCTACGACGACGAGGCGCGGAACACAAATACGACTACGGACGAAACCACGGGCTTAACTACGAATGCGAATGCGAACATTCGTGAGCTGAAGCTGTGGGCGCAGAAGAAGAGATACTGCGATTGTCTGGCGGGACTGAGTAAGAGGCAGCGGCTGTGGGTGAAGATTGCGATGGCGGTGGTGATTGTGGGGAGTATGGTTGCGGTTGCGCTGGGTATTACGGCGGCGGTTGGGGGTGGTGTTTGGAGTGGGCATAATCAGTCGGAGAAACTGCCTTGAGTTATCTGTCTTTAGTGGTGTTGTGATGTTGTTGTGGTGTTTTCTTCGATTCTTGTACATGTTATGCCTTACTGCCTCAGGCAAGTTTACTAGCGCCGGGCAACATCGGCCCGACACGTGACCCCACCCACACAATAAAAGTCTGCACTTGATCAACTTCTTTGCTCCTTTTTCTTTTCTCTCCATACATCGAAAAGCCAACAGAACCTGCCACGACCGTCGTCCAGCCTTTCCCACGGCGACGCGTTGCCTTCGGTCTACGGACTGATTGGTTCTGGAGAGGAAATTCCTCGATAGGAAGTTTGCCCCCATTGCGTCTCTAGCAATGGCGACGATCGGGGGTGAATGTCGATGACGGGATACATACCTAAGTACTTATTTATTTCAATGTTATGGCTTTTGAGTGACATCAGTAGTTCTCTCCCTTCGTAACAGTCTACTACGTGTGATCGTTTGTTCGGTTGCGCGGTCGCCGCAGGTCAGGGGTCATCCCTTGAAGGAGAGGAGGAATGCAGGTGTTCCTGCAGCCTGTCATGAGTTCCTGGGGAGTGCAGAGTCGCAGTGTCGAACAGACTTGACTTCATCATTCCTGAACACATTCTCGCCAGCTCCCTCGCCAGGATCCGTGTGCCTGGATTGTAATGTTGCCCTGGCGCCAGCATACCACCGCGAATGCCGTCGCGTGTACCCTCCTGATAAAAGGTTTGCCAGCGGCCACTCGCAGAATGCTCTCGCTTCCCTTCAGGCGCCCTCGGATAGGCAGTTATTGATTGTTTTGTATCTACTTGTATTTTGTTGGCCCTGGCCGAAGTCACTCTTTTATTCATCCCAACCAGATCTGACCTGCTCTATCACGAAACGCCAACGAACAGTTAGAAGACGTCTGCGAGCAAAATGAAGGGTTTAGTTGGAGGAATCCCTATCGCGCTCCTCGCTGCGGCTGCGCATGCCCAGCCCCAATCTCAGGCTCAGGGCCGGGACGTCGGCAGCAGCGCTGCCATCCCCAGCGATAACACCGCCAGCACCGCCGTGAGCGAGGAGTACAACGGCGACCACTCCTTCGAGCTCGACAACGACGTGAACACCTCGCCGCCTGGGTTCGGCCACTGGGGAAAAAGAACCCCTGGCGCTCCCGAGTCGAGTGTCCTCGGTCAAGTCAGCGGTAATGATGTCGGCAACGCTGCGAGCTTCCCTACCGTCAACACGTTCTCGTCGGAGGTGAATGACGAGTACAAGGACGATCACTCCTGGCATGTTGACGCGACTACCGTCATCAAGCCTCCTCAGCCTCACTGGCCTCACTGGCGCCGGGATGACGCGCCGGCTAGTGCCCTAGGCGGCGCCAGAGGCGACGATATCGGCAATGTTGCTGATATCCCCACCGTCAACACTTTCTCCTCGGAAGTCAACGACGAGTACCACGATGACCACTCTTGGGATATCGATGCGACAACTGTTATCAATCCATCCAGACCCCACTGGCGGCGGGGCAACCCGCCCGCTAACGTCCTTGGAGGTGCATCCGGAGACGACATCGGCAATGCCGCCAACATTCCTACCGTGAATGACTTCAGCTCTGAAGTAACGGACTCCTACGCCGACGACCACTCGTTGGATGTGGACTCCACTTTCATCGTCAAGCCTCACCACAAGCGCGCCGGCCCTGCCAATGTCCTTGGCGGTGCTAGCGGCGATGACGTTGGAAGCAGCGCGTTTATTCCGACTGTCAACGAGTTCTCTTCCTCGTATGAGGGACACTACAATGATGACCACTCTGTCGATGTTGACGCGACAACAATTATCAAGCCTCCTTCGCACCCCGCGCTTGGATTTCACCACCCGATGCACCATGCTCGTGGCACAAGCGCAGGTGATGATATTGGCCCTGATGGTTCCGAAGACGACATCGGCCTCGAGGCTGTCAGCAGCACATTGGATGCGATCGGCGAAAGCGGCCCCAACGGGCCCTCCAAGCGCGCGGGCCCTGCCGATGGGCTTGGTGGTGCAAGCGGTGATGACATTGGCAATGTTGCCGATATCCCTACAGTCAACAGCTTCAGTAGCGTCGTAGACGACGAGTTCAGCGACGACCACTCTCTCGACTTTGACAGCACCTTCGTCGTTAAGCCCCACAAGGCTCGTGCTGTTCGCCCTGAGGGTAATGTCCTCGGGGGTGCCAGCGGCGACGATATCGGCAATGGCTTCAGTGCTCCTACTGTCAACTCTGTTAACACTGCTGTCAACGATGCTTATGACGATGACCACCACGTTGATGTCGACTCCACTGCTGTGATTTCCCCTCCGGCCCCTGAGCGTCCCCACTGGGGTCAGCCTCACTACGAGGGCCACGGCGAGCAGCAGCCTGCTATCCACTCCGCGCCTCAACCTCCTGCTCCTGCACACGGCGAGGAGAAGCCCGTTGTTCACTCCGCCCCTCAGGATCCCACCCCTGCTCCTGCTCCAGCCCAGGAAGAAGAGAAGCCCGCCGCCCACGCACCGCCCGACGCTGCATCCCCCCAGGGTGACTGCACCAAGGTCCACCAGGTCGTGCACACAGTGACGGCCACGAGCACCGCCGTCGAAACTCACACTGCCATGGCCTACCCTCAGGCGTCTGAGACTCACGGCGCCAACCAGGAGTCCGCTCCCAGCCAGGTTCCTGCTGCCGGCACCCCCGCAAACACTCACGGCAAGCAGCAAGAGGAAGCGTCTGACCCAGTCCCCTCCGGCGCCTCAACCGTCCACGACAGCAACCAGGAGGACCTTCCCTACCCGTACGAATGGCAATACTACACCGGCGGGCAATCCGGGTACCCCGGCTACCCCTCGTCGCAGACGCCCGGCCAGACACCCGCCGCTGAGAGCTCGGCCGCAACTGAATCGACGACAACCGCCCCCGCAAACAACGCCCACGGCTCGCAAATGATGGCATCCGCCGCCGCCGCCGCCCAGCCAACCCCCCCATCAGGCGCCTACCACGCCCCGGACTCCTCAGCCCTCTACGCCGCCGAGGCAACCTCCTTCTCCAAGATCCCCGTCTACGTCCCGCAACCTAGCGGCACACCCCGCGCGCACGGCTCCGCCGTCGCCGTCGCCGTCGCAAGCAGCAGTGCGGCAATGAGCACGCCCGCCTCGTCCGCGTACCGTGTTCACGGCGCGCATGTACCTACCGGTGCGTCGCCCGAGCATAACGCTCGTGCGTCGTCTTCTGCTGTCGCTTCGCCTTCTTCTTCCCATGGCGCTATGACGTTTGATGGTGCTGCGGGACGTCTGGGGTCTGCGAGGGCTATGGGCGTGGCGTCTGTTCTTGCCGGTGTCGCTGCAGTTTTGGCTTTTGCGCTGTAGGATAACTGTCACGGTTTACGTTCCTTGCTTGCAGATCAAGAGGTACGAGTATGGTGAATACGTTTCGCTTCGTTTCGTTCTTAATCTGATGTACTGCCTGCCTATTTCTAGCTTTATATTCGATCTACTCCTTTAGGGAGGATAATTAATGAACTCCTTGTTTCGGTTCCTTGATTGAACGATGCTCTTTTAACCTATGGATTCATTGAGGAATCCTGTAGTCCAAGAAAAAGAAAGCGTATCCCAGCGACCAGTAGATTCGATGCCTCAAAAAGGCCCTGTGAAAATGGCTGCCAAACGAATTCCCATTTTACGTCTCCAGAGGGATGAATCTGGGAGGCTTGCTTAGTTCAGTTATTCCCTTTCTCTCTCCTATCTTAGAGCTAGGTAGACTCCTTTCTCCGTGACCGACGTTGCGGAAGCTCAGCCTCTCATTTTGTTTGATCTTTCGGTACCAATTGGACTCGAAATTTAGTGGCGAAGGAAGCGGCCAAACAGCTTTCCTAGTATCCAATGCCCTGAGTGAAAAGTCAAATGCCGTTTCGAGCGTCCACCTCTTGGAAGGCCACGAATAGCATTAGCTGTTCTCTGTTTTCTGTCCTCTGTACTATCACTACTACTAGGTAGGTACTTATACTGCACCGACTGAACCTTGTATGCAGTAGTCTTAGATAGGATGCGCATGCCGTGTCGTTGTTCCAGACATAGGTAGGTATCTATATCTATGACTCCAATCTACAAAGGTTTCACACCAACATGCGTCTCCTCTGAGACTCCTTCCTCAGTAAATACGAATACTTTCCGGTACCGAGTCCAGTTCATCAACAGCCTCCTCATTCATAATTGTCTCGATATAACAGCCACCAACAAGACAATATCCCGGGCCCCGTGAATCTTCAAAGTAGTTAGGTTGGGCTTCACCCTTGCCATTCACGTGTAATGAGAGCCTCATTGGGGTTTCTCCAAATCCGCATATCCACATACTATCTTCGGGCTTTGGAATTAGGCCACGTTTCCAGATCCCGCCGTTTCACTAGTCTTTTAGTGCACATAGTACAGTTATGCTAGTGGTTTAGGCAAGATAAGAAAATTATATAGAGTTCCGTCTTTCCTGGAATCGCCCGTCATCCTACCACCAGCTCTGTGCCTGCTCTTCCTAAATCTTCATTCGAGTATTTGATTTCCATTCACCATGGACGCTGAAACACTTGCCCCAGCTCCCGCTCCTTCTCAGGTCCGCGTCGCAGTAACCCAGGCCGAGCCCGTCTGGCTGGACCTCGATGCGACTGTGCAGAAAACCTGCACCCTCATCGCTGAAGCAGCCGGGAATGGCGCTCAGCTGGTGGCATTCCCAGAGTGCTGGATCCCGGGGTATCCTGCTTGGATTTGGTGTGTATATACAAGTCCGCTGCGACCTATCCATCTAGCTCTTGACTAGAACAGTCCTGAAACCAAAACCCAACCAGATAATACCATAAGCTAACAGCAATCCGGCGACCCAAACAGGTCCCGCCCCATCGACATGCCTCTCGCAACAACCTACATCCAAAACTCCATCTCCCTCCCCTCCCCCCACCTAACTCGCCTCTGCACCTGCGCCGCCACACACAAAATAACCGTTGTGCTGGGCTTCTCCCAAAACATCGCCGGGTCCCTCTACATAGCGCAAGCAACAATCTCCAACTCGGGCGAAATCCTCACTGTCCGCAAAAAGATCAAAGCCACGCACATGGAGCGTACTATCTTCGGGGACTCGTTCGGCGATTGTCTAGATACTGTTGTTGACGCCCCGGGTGTGGGGAAGGTGGGCGCGCTGTCGTGTTGGGAACATACCCAGCCGCTTTTGAAGTATCATACTATTGCGCAGCGCGAGCAGATTCATGTTGCGGCTTGGCCGCCGCTTTATGAGCATAAGATGAGTGGTGGGGAGGGGTTGTTTTCGATGTCGAGGGAGGGTATGTCTTTTTTTGCTCATACAAATATTTCTATCACTGCTTTGATATCACCTAGCAAAACGATGTATACCCTACTAACAAATATCACGAGGCGCCCTCACCCTCTCCCAAACATACGCAATCGAATCGCAGTCCTTCGTCCTTCACACAACTGCCGTACTAAATGCATCCGGAATCGAGAAAATGGGTACCGAGAACAACGCCCCCGGTGTAATGAACACCCCCGGCGGCGGGAGTTCCGCCGTTTTCGGGCCCGATGGAAGACGACTTTCGACGTTTATCCCGAGTACAGAGGAGGGCATTGTCTATGCTGATTTGGACTTCAACTTGATTTACGGTGCGAAGGCGTTCTTGGATGTTTGTGGGCATTATAGTCGGCCGGATTTGCTTTTTTTGGGTGTTGAGAAGGGGGTTGGGGGGAGGGCTTGTGTTAGAGGGGAGGAAAGGAGAGAGAATGATGAGGAGGGGAAGTAGACGAGTTGGTGGCAGAGATTTATATGTCTAGGTTTTTGTTAATTGAGTTATTATATCCAGTTTTGATGCAGGAGACTGAACGCCACGGTGAATTGGAAGAGCTAGCTAGGTACAGTCTGATTAAGAAGCTCCACTTAGTACAGTTAGTCGGGTCTATAAAAGGCACATACCTTGATGAGTAACGGCTGAACCTCAGGGCAGGGAATGGGGGAAGTAGAGAGAACCAACCTTGAATAACCAATCAAGATCATGCATGGAATCTGTTGTACATCCGCAGGCACGCAAGGGAATCGATTCCTAAGTTACACATGCCAGCAAGCAGAAGGTATAAAGAGACGAGACTGGCAGCGCAATCTAGCCACTCTGCCCTGAAGGAGGGAGACCAAGATCAAGCCAGCGTCAACAAGGCCTCCTACATCACAGAGGCATTATGACACCAACCACAGATCTGATCAAGTGTACTGCAATATCCGGTGCATTGTGGCTATCAGGCAAGTAAATATCGGGCCATGACCGGCTAAGTTCCCACTGCCACTTAATGCCACCCACTAATCAAGTGTACGCAGGTAAAATGGCCGCCCAAGCTCTCGTTACCGTGCCCACCCTCCTGAAGTCCAAAGGGAAGAGCAAAGTGTCTTCAAAAACCCCTGTCCAGATCTGGCGCCACATCTACCAAGCCGGCCACGTGCATAGCCCCCCGATTGCCGCCTTCACATCTACAGCTTTCGCCTATCTATGCTGGGATGTCCACAGCCAGCATACCGGCAGTCAAGTACAAACCCTCCTATACGGTACTGCAGCGTTGCTAGTTATAGGGATTGTACCTTATACGCGCATCTCCATGAGCCGAGTCAATGCAGAGCTTTTCTCCCGGAATATGGCTGAGGAGGAGGAGGAGAAGACGAAAGATGAAGGAAAAGATGCGAAAGGAAAGCAGGATGGAAGGACGCACGAGTCGCTGGTGCGCGAGTGGGGGCTTCTGACCGGTGTCCGGAGTCTCCTGCCCCTTACTGGGGGCTTGCTTGGGTTTGTGGCTGCGATTCGATACGAGTAGTTTCGACGTCGTGCAACCTCTGCCCTGGTGTCAAGGCCAGAGTAATCTGCATGCATTGAGGTCGTAAGCGTGTCATCATCGGACTAAGCTCTCCATTATTCTTGTATCTAATGGAGGAGGGAGGGGAGGGGAGATAACATAGATTGCCTGACTGAGATAGGAGCTAGTTTCTCGCTAGATCTTAGCAGTGTTGAAGCCTTCCAAATTCTCTACTAGCTTCTGAAGGAATACTTGAAAACTGAACTTGAAGCCTCAACATGGCTCAACCCAAGCCTCCACCAATCCTGGACATCTCGGCCTTCTACGCCGGCGACAGAGAAGCGAGAGAAGAGCTAGTACAGGAAGTCAAAAAATGCTGTCTCAACAACGGCTTCTTCCAAATCACCGGTCATCAAATTCCGGGAGAGCTGCAGAACCGAGCGATGCGCTGCGCAAAGGAATTCTTCGCCCTTCCTCTAGAAGAGAAAAGGAAGATTGATCGAAGCATGATTCCCATCCCCACAGGACATTTCCACCCTTCCCTCCAAGCATAAGTTAACTGACTTCCACAGGCCGCAACCCCTACAACAGAGGCTACGACCATGTCCGAGCCGGGAACAAGCCCCGACATAAAAGAGGGTTTATTCATCGGCCCCGAAATGTCAGAGGACCACCCCTACTGCATGCAGAGAAAGCTCAACAGCGGGCCAAATGCATGGCCTGCTCCTTCTGCTTCCAGTGCGTTTGATGCAGAGGAGTTCCGACGCTCGTCGATGGAGTACTACAATGCATTGTTTGAGCTGGCGAAGGATATCTTTGAGATTCTTGCGCTTACGATGGATTACAACGGAGACTTTTTTGCGCCGCTTACTGATGGGGCGCTCACGATGTTGCGGTATCTTCATTATCCGCCTCAGCCTGTTAATGGGAAAGCAGAGAAAGAGAGGGGGAAGGACAAGGAGAAGGGAACTGGTGCGCATAGGGACTACAGCTGCATTACGCTCCTCCTGCAGGATGATGTCGGTGGGTTGGAGGTGCTCGATGAGGAGTCGCAGGTCTGGCTAAATGTACGTTCACTCTCGGGCCTTTTCATTTTCCTGGCACAACAATAATTGCTACTAACTGACTACACTGTGCTCCATAGGTTAAACCAACCCCAAGCGCCTACGTCGTGAACCTAGGCAACACCTTCTCCAAGCTAACCAATGAGAACTACAAATCCGCCCTGCACAGGGTAATCAACAAGTCCGGGCGCGAGCGGTACTCAATCCCATTCTTTTTCACCGGGAATCCTGACTACGTTTGCGAATATCTCCCTGCGTTTCGGGGGTTAGATGAGCCAGTCAGGTATCCCCCGGCCACTGTGCATGAGGTTGTCGGAGCTGCACTTAGGGGGACTGTCCAGAGGGCGAAGGAGTATCATGCAAGTAATGGCCAGTGACATGGCTAGGTCTGTTTGGTTGGGAATAAGACTGCACTCGTGGATCCGGAAAAGAGGGGAAGTAGGAGGAATGAAGATATGTATGCTTGGGTTGCTTATTTTGTGTAGATTGATATTCGTACTAGGGCTTGCTATATCTTGCATCTATGACGTGAAGAAATCGATAGTTGTGCGACACATTTACTAGATGAGGGTGATGGCTCGGAAAACACAAAAGTAAAAGCAAAATTGCATCGACTGCTCCAGCTGATTCAGACAGGGCCATGCTTGTGTAAAAGACCTCCGGCGCCAACCGGTGTAATGCCACCCAGCAAACTACAAAATGGTCGAACATAAGGCAGTTGACCTCAGCTCCCTGATTGCGTCAATATCTCAGGCTCGTGAAGCCCTCGCAAATGGAGAGGTTGATCGCGCGGAGAGAAACGCCCTACTACAAGAATGTGACAAGTTATCCACACAACTCAAACCAGCCAGCCAAAGAATCCAGGAGTTGAACCTCGCGGTGCGCAGTTCCCCCTAAACCTAAACATTTATGAGCTCGCTGTCGTTGTTATCGCAATTAATATGGGTATTTTCGACCTGGCCTGTGGCGGCGATGGACAGGCCCTGACACGGAACGACATTACGAGCTCCTTGAAGGCAGAATCTGCATTTCTTGGTGACAACACCGAGAATGGAATGTGTATGCCACTGGCTCACGCGGTCTAGAGCGTATCATGCGATCATTGACAGCACTCGGCTTCTTCACCGTACAGTCTCCGGGGACCTACAAGCCCCACGCCCTGTGTAGAGCACTTTGCAAGTGGCGGATGCATGAGAGACCGTGGCTGTTTTCTTAGTGAGTTTCTCTCTCCCCTCAGATTACTGTATCTCTCTAGTTAGTCTCACCTTCAACCGTAGATTGCTCTAACCAAGGTAACCAGCAACGTAACCCTCCGCGTCGGGCAACGCCTCCCGGAATACCTAGAGAAACAAACCACCGGACCCCAGAGAACCCAAAGGCCGGCCCATTCCAGCATGCCATGGAGACGGAGAAACCTATATACGCCTGGCTGCAAGACCACCCGAGCCTAAACGCTAGTTTTAATCGGTACAGGCAGGCAACCCAGCAGACGCGCGCGTATAAATGGTACGATAACTTCCCGGTTGCTGAGCGGTTCGCTGCATACAGGGGAGTTGAAGGACTCCAGTCTCTGGAGCTAGTCGATGTAGGAAGCGGGATTGGACAGGATATTCAGGGCTTGCTTCGGCGTCTCCCTGATCTCAGGGGCCGCTTGGGCTATCAAGTCCGACTGCGCTGGATTGTCAATGAACACCTCGATGACGATACGGACCGACTTGCCTCGGAATAACCGCAGCGCAGTAAAGTTGCGCTGAGTATGACATTTTGTCCGCTGCTGTTGTTTTCCGCCCCTGCTGACTGCAAAGTCAGATCCAAAGCTTGACCAGTTGCCCTATGATCAAATGGAGGAGGTCTTGGCCACAGCCGTACGTCAGGTCCGTCCTCGAAAGCACCGAAGCAATCGAACAGATCAAGATGTAATACAACATTCTTGCCGCCCCGCTCTACTGGCCTACATTTGTGGCCGCTAGCAAAGCCTTCAAAAAAGATTTTCAAGAACGGTTCCGACGCTGGCACGAGAACATGGAAGTCTATGGGATCGAGGCGTTGAGGACTGGAACGGATGTTGTCGAGGATGTTTGGCGTGCTGGGCCAAAGGCTGGGTATCGGAAGACGAGTTATTGGAGGGCTATTGTTGAGGACTCGGGGGGGACTTTGATGTTGAGTTGACTTGAATGGACCTGCTCGTCTGACTTTGATGCCATGGCTGTTTGTTTTAACAAACCAATTGTTTCTGGGTCTTTGCATATGGATGAAGAGAAAGGCAATAAAAACCTTTCCTGGAAGTGTTAACCAAGCGATTCCAACCACATAGCCCTTTACGGGAGTTAGTTGAATGGCTGCAAGACTCAAATCTGTGCCCACCATGAAAGGGCTGCGGAAAAGGGGACCCCATCGTGGAGCATCCTGTTGGTTGGAATCAGTCCATAATGGTTCTTCCAACAGGAAGTCAGCCTTTGTCTTGCTTTCAAAATACAAACGATTAACGTGTATGGAAGTCGGGATCATAAAGAGTGTACTTGATACACCTACTAAAGGGCAAGGAAGCATAAATAGATCACAACCACCGACTCCAGTAATGCTTTCTATTCTACCCAAACAGCTTTCCACGCCCAGTACTCAGGAAACCGTGCAATTCTACACCGAAAACCTAAAAGATCGAACTCATCACACCACCAAAATGACATACTACGACATCTGAGTCCGCAGGTCTTACGACTTCCACTCAACCTGGTCCATCCTCCTCCACGAAGCCAACGCCCGAAAGGCCACCCAATACCAATGCTATCTCGAGACAGCCAGCACGGATCCAGAGTACGAGGAGGAAGTCATCGAGCTCTTCCTATCTTCGCCCCGGACCGAACCACCGCCTCAACAAAACCCTCGTCACAACGCCTCGTGAGCCCTACTACGCATATCACGATGTCGAGATCCCCTTCGACGAGCACGACCCGTCGCTCTCCCAGAAGCGGGTCGCTACCATTCCCAAGAGTAAGCTGAACGCTTGGAATTTCAGTTGCATGACGGTTGTTCAGCCCAGGCCTAGCCAGGGTTGGGTTGTGCGTCTGTTAGCTAAGATATTTGAGGATGGGTTTACTCATTTCTCTCTTGTTGAGGAGTTTAAGAAGATGGTTAAGTATTCGGATATGGAGAGTGGTGTGAGAAACGGGTTTTATGTCAAGGGGGATGAGGTCGAGTGGGCGGAGGCTGAGGAGAGGAGGGCTGAGGGGGGAAAGTTCCCTCAGCCACAGAGTCGGCGGTATAGGGGGTCTTCGTTTGGGAAGTAAGTAAGTAAATAGCTCCACATATAGTCCATGACCAGGTTCGTCTATATCATCTGGGAATGGGAAGACTCGGGTTTGTGGAAAGGAAGCGGCAGCTTGCTTGCTGTCAGGTTGCACTTAGTAGGCCCATATAAAGCGATGCTTGCCCTCCAGAAATCCATTCAAAGTCTGACACCTCAAACGCAGTATTCCTTATCGATATTCCCACACCCGAGTGTACAGCTCCAACTATTCCCCCTTTACTTTAAGCCGAGTCTCCAGCCTGAGACGCGGTCATCTACGTAATCCAGTTGCCATTATGCCCCTTATAACAAAGCTCTGGCTCTTCAGACTAAAGGGCGCGTGACGTCCGACTCACCTCCGTTTAGACGACTCACAACCGAAATCCTCGACTTCTGCTCCTCATACACCAACCCCAAACCTGGTCCACGGCCATTGCACGCCTTCTATCATGTGTCCAACCTCGCCTCCGACCTCGGTTTGCCGTGGGGGTGTGTTTGCGATGTCCTCGTGATTAAGGGGCAACCGTCGCAATAATTCAATGATCAGCCTGATAGGATGTACGAGGAGAAATTCTTCAGCCGGATGGCGAGGTTCGTGGAGCATCAGTGGTTGAGGCAGATTGAGGTGGATGTGAGGAACATGGGGCTGCATGAGGAGAGGGCAGTTGTTCGTATTACGAAGCAGACTTGGAACTCTAAGGGGGGCCCCCGGCGCTGAGGAAGGAAGAGGCGGGTTGGATGTATTGCAGGCAGAGGGTGTCGATCAGCCCGGCGGGAGTACTTGGGTGCAGGTCTTGCCTTGGGATGAGGAGATTGAGGGAAACGATGCACCGGGGGGCTACGGAGACTTTAGTCTTGAAGATCATGAGTCGCTAGGAAGACGAGAAAGATATCCGCCCGCTCTACCCCTGTGTCCTGTGACGGTAAAGCCGATATCTGACTGGAGGTTTCCTCCCAGCAAGCAAAGGCAGGTGACAGATTGAATTCGCTCCCGAGCCAGCCAGAGTGGACTGGCCAGTGCGCTCTTGAGGCCTTGTGAATCGCGTTGGCATACAGGCGGCGGCTATACGCGGACATCTCGATGTAGGGTCATGTTCCCGTCGTCTGTTTGAAGTGATAGAGGATGGTTAGTAAATCGTATTTCTTCTTTTTACTGAAGGGTGATTAGATCTTACAGGATATGTCGCGGGTGTTCAAGCTGAAAATGGCGACTGTTCGGACGAGGCCGGAGACGCAGAGACTAGTCTGGGGTTAAATCTCATTCATTGTCATAGGAGAAGAGACATACACCGTTCCCAGCAGGAAACCCACAAGTAACTGAATCTTGCGCTTTGTACTCAACCCTCCGGTCCAAGACTGGTTTGACGGGTAGGGGCTAAGATGGCGAGGTCGGTAACTACGCTCACGACCCTGGTGGTGAGGCTCGTTAGTCCTTGATATGCGCTTGACATTCATGTAAAGGAGAGAACTGACGCGGGGGCATTGAGAGGTGTAGCTGCAGTGATGCATCTACCAGGATTCCCGGTCCAAAGGCTTCATAGAGAAATGCACTGAAGAAACGCGACGAGGATGTCTGCAAGATTGTATCCTATCACTATCGCTGCGACAATGTAGGAGACGATCTGTAGCCACCTGATAATTGAGACCACGCGCTTGTAGAGTCATAGAAGCGAGATCTTGGTGGACATAATGGAAACGGCATAGCAGACGATCTGGGCAACATATCCCTTGCGACGAGAACGCTTTCAGGTTGGGCATATCCAATAGCTTCATTGATGAGAATAGTACATAAGTACCAGCGAGAGGAGCTTAAAATTGCGGACGTCGATGAGGTGTAAACCGGCACTATTGTTGATCATCATTATCATTAGGCCACTGAAATTGGAGCACCACCTACCAATGCAATAACAATGGTGCAATCATCCCACCAGAGTTTTACCCCCGAACGACGCCGAATGATTATCCGGGCGGCCACAGCAGACACGGCAATCGCTATGCCGCATGTGCAGGCCGCTATTCGATTTGGGCGGTTGTCATCGTCGGCGTGTGCTTGTTGGTAGGCGATCTCCTCAGGGGTTAATTGAGGCATGTCTGGCTTTTTGAAACTGGGACTCACAACTGCTGAGAGGATTAAATGGAAGCTTTGAGGCTTATGCAGGAGAAATGTGGTCGGGAGCGCACAGCTAGACGGGGCCAACCGCAAGTAAGACCGGGATGATCATTGTAGAGACCATACGGCAGGCCGGTGTCACGGTACGCCATTTTCGAAGAAGATGAGCGAACTTGCATATGGTCCGAATTTTATACCGGAGCCTCTAGCCGATAGGGCAACAGACCAATTTTAGCAGAGCGTAGGGCACTCTTTGGCCCCTCATTTCTATCGTCTGACTCTTCTCCATTTCTCATCATCAATATATAACACAGCCATACAAGAACGATCATCCCTACAAAATCGACCCCCTCCCCCAAAACCACTCCCGAACACTCTCCACCCCCTGACTGGTAACCAGCAACATGCGACCAAAAACATCCACGTCCTCCGGCTTCGCTCGCTCAAGCACACCCTGAAAATTAACATTCCTCACAATAAAGTGCTCCCGTTCGCTCCAGGCAACTGCGAAGTCCATGGCGCTGGATGCGTTCCACAGGTATGCGGAGGAATACCATGAATGCAATAGCCCGAGCTTGCCATCGCATTTGAGGTTCTCTTCGCCTCTGAATAAGCGGATTATCTGTAGGAAGTAAAATGTAAACAGGATGGTGCGCCGTGCTGATTCTTCGTGGATCCAGAGGGGCCAGAAGTGCATCGTGCCCGAGAGAGTTGTGGGGAGGCAAGGGTTTAGATTTGAATTTGGGTTTGGGTTTGAGTCTGAAGATGAAGGTGAGGGAGAATCAGACTGATCCGCGGGTGGGAAATGCGTGCTACTAAACAGCAATGAGGCAGCCGATTCAAGCGCCGCCATGCTAAGTGTGTCAAGAGCAGAAGATGTATTCGCCGCAGCGAGATCCGCGTCGAAAAGATGCATGATTGTATACAGTAACAGAGCATGCGTGTGCGCTAGCAGATCCAGTGGTGAAGTTGGTAGGGGCGAGAGAGTGAGCTCTTGTAACCGCGAGTGGATATTCGAGGTAATGACGGGTGCGTTGATGGGGGTTTTGGTTATGTAGAGGGCGCAACAGGCGTATGCATCTATCTTTGTTAGACGGGACATACTGAAGCCATACTGATACCGATTTGGTGTGCAAATTGAAGGGGGAGTAGGTGAGTTACATACCTTGCATGACCTTCGGCATCCCGTTGACATATAACTGCGCGTGCGACCAGGGCGTCTTGTTTTCCGCGATCATCATCCGCGGTGTATCCTTGAGTGTATCAATGGCGTACCGGAAGCGGGATTCCAGGAGGGCAGGCAGAGAGATCGGGACACTCGACCGTACGTGCATCATTTCGTGTAAATCATTCAACACAGTCAAAGGGGGATAATAGCTACGCTCAGTCTCCGAAGATAATGATCGAACCGGCGTCTCCAGTTCGACTTCAGGAAGGTCCAAAACAGGCGCGGGGTCAAAGGGAAACGCAGATGCAAAGTCAAGCTGCTCCGCACAAGCCCTAGCCGGCTCCAACGACTGTCCCGGCACCGGAATCGGCATCGGCTGTTCTCTTTCTTTCAACAGCGCTAGCAGCTCGGGGATCTGGTCAGGGGCTGGTAGCCCTGGATACACGCAGGGAATTCCACGGCGCGAGCAGCGGAAACAGGCCGGGAAGGCCAGGTCGCAGCGGCGCTTGGCTGCCCTGCATGCGTCGCAGGATTTGCGCCGCGGCGGGGGATTGTTGCGCTCTGTGGATGAACTCATTATCGTGTTGTTCTCGGATGCTGGTGGGTGACTGGTGACTGGCCAGGACTGGGCAGGAGTGGACAGCAGCAGAGAATCCGGCAAATCTGGAGTGCGGAAAGGAGATCTGACGTGTGGGGCACATCTCGCTTTGCTAGCGGAGTTCCGCCCACTTAGCCTTTCGGGGCGTCGGATTCCCGCTTGTCCGCAGAGGTCTATATAGGACACCTCGTATTCAGGCTGGTGGGATTCCGCAAGAAAATCCGCAGCAAAATCCATAGCATACGCCGCCATTATGTGTCCAGGAGTCGGGTATATAGTCTCTATTCACGCCGCAGTATCCTGCACATACCCTCAAGACAACAATTCGCAACAAACAACAGAGCCAATTCTTCCAATTTCGATTCCAATTCCAACTCAAGCACCATGTCTACCATTATCATTCCAAAGTCAACGGTTTTTGTCTGCGGCGCAAGCGGCACCCAAGGCGGCGCAATCACCACCCGCCTCCTCGACACAAACCCAAACACAAGAATCCACGCCATTGCCCGCGACGCCTCTTCAGAACGAAATCAAGCACTCGCCGCCGCAGGCGTCACTCTCTTCCCCGGCTCCTTTGACGACGAATCCTCCCTGCGCACCGCCATGATCGGGTGCTCGGGGCTCTTTCTCAACCTAATGCCGAACCTTGCAGACGCGAGTCAAGAACTCGCACAAGCAAAGCGCATCATCTCAATCGCAAAAGAAGTCGGCGTCCAGCATGTCGTCTACTCCAGCGGTCTAATCCAGGGCGTTGAGGGACGAAAGTATTGGGATCCCAGCAGCTTCGTGGCGAAAATCGTACTTAGCAAAAGGGCGGTCGAGGATGCTGTCCGCGCCGCAGGGTTCAAGCACTACACTATTCTTCGACCGGGGAACTTCATGAGCAATTACATCGCGCCATATATCTATTCTATGTATCCCGGCTTAGCTGAAAAGGGCGAGTACTCTACGGCGTTTACCCGCAACACGATCATCCCGATGGTTGATCCGAACGATATTGGTCGATTTGGCGCCGCTGCTTTCGCAGACCCGGATAGGTTTCATGGCAAGGAGATCTCGCTCGCATCGCAGTTGATGACGCTGGATGAAGTTCTCGGTTCAATTTCGAAAGCGACAGGTAGAGACCTGAAAGCGAACTATATGTCGGATGAGGAGATCGATGCACAGAAAGCGACAAACCCGTTCGTGGCTGGGCAGTTGATGATGAGGGATATGGCGGAGGGAGTCGATATGGATGAGGTACACTCATGGGGGGTTCCAATTGGAAGCTTTGGCCAGTTTTTGGAGAGGGAGGAGGAGAGGGTGAAGAAGACATTCTCTGTCTAGTCGGCAACAAATCTTATATTTCATCCGATATTTTCTTTTTTTTCTTTCTTCTGTCTGACATGATTTTGTAAATTTCTGTCAAATTCAATTTCGTCCAAAGACAAAATCGCATTTCTCATCTAACGAATATTTCCACTCCTAGGAAGCAAAGTAATGTAGAGTGGACAATTCAGTTAGCGTCGAGAAATATATTTTTGCACGAACAGCTGATTGAGGCTAATACTCTTAGACTGACAGGGCACACGGCCTCTGTAAGTTTTTCGAAGACATTCATATTGGGACAGGGGATCAAGCAGGCTTTTCAAACGTCAATGCATTCACCTCATTTCCCCTTCGGCTTTCCCCCGTTCCGAGTCTCGGCATGCCGACGGGATATGACGGCGACGGCGTACCCGAGATCGGCCACACGTGTTGGCCAAATTATTATTAACCCCCAGCCGTCGCAACCGACCAGTAAAAAAAATGAGGCGAGGCGTGTCAAATTGTCAACGGAGGAGATTCGGTGCGGGTCAAAGTGTCCATTCCATCCGGAGGTCAAAAAGTAGCAAGCGCTCCGTGACTCCGACGCCCGTTCTGGCGACTGGTCCACGCCGAGACTTCTCCGTTGACCCGCCACAGGATTCTCTTCGTAGCTCTCTCCAGAAAACTACGCCTTCACGAGCTGGGCTATGGAGTTCAGCCCTAACATGCCATGTTTCTGCAACGGGCTTCTAGAAGGAGTGGAGGTTAGAGACCCATAATGAGCCGTTGATGTCCGGGTTGGATGATTTTTAAACTCTGCGTTGCCAGGGGATTCCGATGTATAAATACAGGCCTAGTCCCTGGGAAGGAAACGTAGACTATACACCGCACCTCTATTGATTTTTTTTTCCTTCCTCTCTCAACATACGCAACTCTCCGAACCGCTTCCCATAGCCAATCTTCCAACATGAGCGTAACATACGACGTCTACCGCGGCTCCGCCAGCGGCGCCATCGTCCCGGCCTCGACCACGCAAACCATCGCCCCCCACGAAGTCTACATCGAGACAACACACTCGGGTCTCTGCGGGACAGACGAGCACTATCTCAAGGCCGACCAGGTTCTCGGTCACGAGGGCATCGGTATCGTCAAGGCCGTCGGTTCCACGGTCACATCGGTGAAGGTTGGCGACCGCGTTGGATTCGGGTATACGCATAAGATTTGTGCGGAATGTGATAACTGCGCTGCTGGTGGGTTTGCGCATTTTCTTCTCCAAGGCCTGTCGACAAGGGAAAGCTCTTGTTAGTTCGGCTTTGCTAATAAAAATTGTCTTCACAGGGGTGGACCAATTCTGCCGCACCGGAACAAACTACGGCTTTGGCGACCTCCAAAACGGCACATTCGGCAGCGGCGCAATCTGGGACTCCAAATGCGTCTACCCCATTCCCGAGGGCTACGACTCCGCCTACGCGGCGCCCCTAATGTGCGCCGGCGCAACGGTGTGGACTGTGCTCACCGAGTTCGGAATCAAGCCTGCCGAGCGCGTCGGCATCATGGGGATGGGCGGGCTCGGCCATATCGCTATCAAACTTGCCGCTGCCATGGGGTACCATGTTGTTGTGCTTTCGAGCTCAGACCGGAAGAGGGAGGAGGCGATGGAGTATGGTGCCGCTGAGTACCATGTTATTCGCGCGGGTGAGGAGACGCCGAAGGAGTTGGTTCCTGTTAAGCATTTGTTGCTTTGTGGGAGTTTTGGGGTGGATGATTATTCTTTGTGAGTATACCCTGGGCTGGCACTTTTTAATGCTGCATTGAGTAGAATGCTAACCAGGTTGTGATAGGCTGCTCCCCCTCGTCGACACCTGCAGCAGCATCTACCCACTCACAGTCTCCTTCGAGCCCGCGAAGATCCCCACGCTGGACCTGCTCTTCAAGGGTGTCCGTGTCCAGGGGTCACTGGTTGCTTCGCGGCAGAGCATCCGCGGCCTGCTGAAGTTTGCGGCTGCGAAGAAGATTTACCCTACCATCATGACTTTCCCCCTCTCGAAAGAAGGTATTGAGGAGGCGATGGCGGCTCTGAGAGAGGGCAAGATTCGCTACCGCGCTGTTCTTGTTCGGTGAGCGTTGTATTTACTGTGGATTTGATTGGAGAGGTGACTAGGGAGGATTGGACACCGAAGTATTTAATAACCAGAAGTTTGAAGTTTCATCATCGCACGAATTCTCATATCCGCATTTTTACGCTGGGCATAAGTTCTGCGGAGGCCGAATCCTAGACAATAATATCCTAGTTACAAACGCCGTACTGACATCGAAACTCAGTTCAACGACGCGTATTAGCTTCAGAGAGCAAAAGGCTACCCTAGCCTAAGTTACCTAACCCGGACTCATGTTTGGCAGCTTTCAAAAATCGGCCAATTCGTGGCTCAAACAGCGTTAATCAATCCCAGACACTTCCCCACAGCACACTTTACCCACCACAGCCGCGAACCGAACACGATCAGTCTTCCCCCAGAGTCGGCAGTAAACAGGGAGATTGAATTCACCCAAAGGATGATCACACGAAGGAACAGTAAGAAAAGGCTAAAGGCAAGAATGCGGGGCGCAGAGACGAATCCCGGCTGAAGTGCCGTCTGGTGCCTGGCCAGCGAGCTCCGCCCCGTGTCCGTGTCCCTGTCCCTGTTGAGAAGGGTGCAGGCGATCTTGGCTGAAACCAGTATACATTAAACTTGTCGCTGAAGACCTCATCCCGCGCCCAATATGGAAATATTCAATTAGCCTAAAACGGCCGCTGCATCGGTGTGCACTCCGACTCTTAAGGGTTGATTCTTTTCATTGTTTGATGGACGTACCTGTGTATAAAAGGACAAAATCGCCGCCACCTCCATCTTCATCACTCCTCAAAGCTCTGGAAGCTCAAGTCTCGTTCTTTTTACTTTTGTTTGAATCAAATCCATACTTTCCATTCCCTTCATCCATTCCCATTCTCCATTCCATAACCTTTATCTCCAGCCCATCGCAATGCGCTACCTCGCATCAACCGCCCTCCTCGCCTCGGCCTCCCTGGCCTCAGCTGCCGTTCTCCCTAGACAATCATCCAGCCTACACGATGCCTTTGTTGCAGCCGGAAAGACCTACTTCGGTACTTGCTCCGACCGGGCCCTGCTCCAGGATAGTCAGAATGAGGCCGTTCTGAATGCGCAGTTTGGCGCGCTCACGCCGGAGAATAGTATGAAGTGGGATACTATTGAGCGTTTGTCACCTTTTCTTTGAGATGTGAGGTTCAGTGACGGAAGAACATTGAGCTGATGCAATAGATGGGATACAGCGTCTCAGGGAAGTTTCAACTTCGACCAGGCGGATTTCTTGGTATGCTCAAGTTCTATCTACAGTGTCCTCGCAATTGGATTGCTTGAGAGTACTGACGAGGTTCCAATTGCAGGTCGACTATGCGACAACAAACGGCAAGCTGGTTCGCGGCCACACTCTCGGTATGTCTACTCGCTGACCTGACTCGGGAGGTCATTTCCATCCTCAACCGTAAGCCGAACAGACAGAACTGACCAAATCCCTCCTCACCAGTCTGGCACTCCCAACTACCCTCCTGGGTCTCCGCAATCACCGACGCCGCAACCCTCGAGGACGTGATCGTAACCCACATCAACGAGCTCGCGGGCCGGTACAAGGGCAAGATCGCGCACTGGGTATGACCTCTAGCCACAGCAGCCAACCCCCTTGGAATGACATTGATTGATTGCGTAGGACGTCGTCAACGAGATCTTCAACGAAGACGGCACATTCCGCAACAGCGTCTTCTACAACGTCCTCGGCGAGGACTTTGTCCGGATTGCGTTTGAGGCTGCGCGCGCGGCGGATCCCGATGCGAAGCTTTATATCAATGACTATAAGTACGTCGGACATCTCTTCTGGGGTAGACGTAAAGTGACGCGATTGCTAATGTGATATCATTATGAAACAGCTTGGACTCGGCGAGCTACGCCAAGACGCAGGCCATGGCTCGCTATGTCTCGCAGTGGTTGGCGGACGGTGTGCCCATTGACGGCATTGGGTCGCAGGGTCATTACAGGTAAGTAGAGGACTGACTGAATTCCTCTCAATCCGCGAAACGAGGCTTTGACTGACTTTCTTCCTTCAAAGCGCGAGCCACTGGTCTAGCTCTGAAGCTCCAGCATAAGTACCCCCGATCTGAATGTCAATTGAAATGATGATACTGACAGCCTAGAACAGCTCTCGCCTCCCTTGCAGCATCGGGCGTCTCGGAAGTCGCAATCACGGAGCTTGATATCGCGGGTGCTGCTTCGGCTGACTATCTCAACGTGAGTACTTGGCCAAGTCCATCTCAATTGGCGAATGTCACTGACGTGGATGTAAATAGCTGTTGAACGCCTGCCTGGATGAGGCAAAGTGCGTTGGTATCTCGGTCTGGGGAGTTTCCGACAAGGTACCTCATTGCACAGCGAAGTTGGGAGAGTTAGGGCTAACGACCGACAGGACTCATGGCGCTCCGAGCTCACCCCCTTGCTGTTCGACTCCAACTACCAGCCAAAGGATGCGTACAACGCTATCATCAATGCTCTGTAGTCGGCGAATGGGAATAGGTCAAGGGTAGCAGATGCGATCGTGAACAAAACAGACCGGGCGGGCTCGGATTATATATATTCTCTCTCTAGCACAGCATTCCCAGTATTGCAAGAGCAATGGCATCGGAAGCAATTGCACATAACTAACCACACAAGGCTATGCTAGTATTAGTGGATGGATGTTGCTTGAACCTTCCCAATCAATCGTTCGTGAAGCTATTCTTAGCCCTACCTTCGTACTTCGTATTTCGTACTCCAGACCGAACCGAGGGAAACAAAACTGGTGCCTAACATGAACCTGAGACATGAAACAAGTCACAGCAGCGAGTGGCCAATCGCGTTGAAGGAACGGCCGCTAGTCGGGGCGCCGAGGATCGCCCTTTGCCTGTTCTTCTTGCCCACTGCTCCAAGGAGTCTGGACTGTGCAACACTGAGATGGGAGTGGGACTGCACTGCCGCAATTGTGCGACTGCACTGGCAGTTCTCGAGAGCTCAAGCTCGAGCTCGATTCAGGAGAAATTCTTATCGATATATGCCAGACCGTGACGGCGCAATTGCAATCGAGCCGTCAGATGACGCAGCCCGCTTCATAACCGGTCCACTTGATGTCGATCGCGCAAGCGCCATCGCCATCGCAGTCGCAGCGGGCCGAGTAGACTGAGTGCTGGAATCAAGAAAGATGACGCTTTTCGCCGATCAGGACAGGCCGAGTAAGCAAGCATAGATCGGAAGGCGCTGTCCAGGAACAGAGAAGGCAGAGCTCCACAGGATACGCACAAGCCAATCCACGGATTCGTCGAGGGACAGGAACAAGTGTCGAGGCCGCGTACCTTATTGGTGATTGGCGTCCATGGGCTTCCAGATCCATGCACTTTCTGTCATTCACACGGACTCGGAAGTCCTTGGGTTCCTGAAGGTCCGGCTGACCCGATCTCCTCTTCACTGCACTGCCTCGTTTTTGTCCTTGTTATATTCTCTCTTCCTCCCTGTCTCTTTTCTTCCACCTACTGCGACTCTCGGACGAGCGATTCTATATACCTCACCACCACCACCACTGAATTATGTCTTAACCACCCACCGCCTCCACCAGCCACCGGTCACCACACCACACCACACCACCAGTATACCTCCAGCATAACCATCAGACTCAATCACCACCACCACCACCACCTCCTCACCATTCTCAAACCCTGAACAAGAAAAAGAAAGTTTACAATGGCCCTCTCCAACTCCGCCGTCATCGTCATCGTCATCGTCGCCTGTCTCGCGGCCGTGACGCTGGGCGCTGCTCTGTTCAGGCAATACAACCCCGCCGACGCCCCCGCGATCCGCCGCTTCCCGCGCGAGCAGGAGATGTATATGCGCTCGGTGCGCCTGAAGAATCTGGGGTTTAATTATCGCGAGTCGAGGACGCCTATGCCGAGGGATGTGGAGAGTGCTAGTATGTTTATCCCAATAATTTATTATTATTATTTTTGTGATGATGGGGGTTGGATTGCTAACGGGCGTTTACTACTACTATAGTGACGGCGGATGACTCCTCGCGATATTAAGATCATATTGCGGCAACCCGACAGATTCGACGGGGGACAAAATGGCGTTTGATTGATTCGATTTGATGGAGTACACGGATATCGATATTTACGTCTGGCGTTCGGGGAAATTATCCATGGCGGCATTTGGGATCGGACTGGACTACTGGGTTCTGTCCGACTATATCACGATTATTTATGAGGCTTATTGAGCGATTGATTATGAGATACCGTCACTTAGCAATTGAATACTCCACTTTGACTGAAGTCAATAACTCTTCAGAATTTTAGCCAGCGTCGTCAGCACTCCACCTGTGGTTCCTGTTCCATTCCTTTGAAAGAGTGGCAGTTGCAGTGGCTCCAATCGGATTCAACCGCGTTTCTTTGCCTGTCTGGGTGTTCACGTGATGGAGAGCTGTCTCATGGAAGCCTGTAGAACATTGCACTGCATGAAGACTGTGAATTGTTTGTTTGCTTGGATTATTCAATTCTGTTCCTGCCCAAATCTGGACCTGGACCTTGTTCAACTGACACAGACCACCGGTTTGATTCCTGCCGGCACTAGAGGGCCAAGCCTTGCTGCCCCTCTACTTAATTTCTCTGCTCCACTATAAACGGATCTGTGATGCCGACCATGTCTCTAGGTAGGTAGAACAATGTAGAGAATTGACCTGGTCACTGCTTGGCCAATTCTTTCTTCCAGCATGCAATCAAATCCTCCTTGCTAAAGAAAGGCTCCGGTTGACGTTTCTGGTTCTGGTCCTGATTCTGAATCAAGCCCCAATGCGAAAGGTGCTCCCAGGGATCGAGATCGACTTCCTTCACCTTTCTGTTCTGATTGCAATGGACATCGTCCAGATCCACGATGTAACTACCTTCTATGTTAACTGGGCTTCATAAGTTTTGAGACAATCTCACCATCTGCTTTGCCCAGAGTGTCCCAAAGCACGCTTCCCAGCCACAGATCCTCGTGGACAAATTGATGCTCGCCAAAGTCCCTGATTGCCGGTAACAAAAGGCTAGCTTAGACATCCCGTCTTAGTAGTAACATCGCCGGGACTCGCAAAATGTGGCGTACCATAAAGCTTCCAGGAAAGCTACCTGCACTCGCTGCCGCTCCTCCTTGTTCCTCAACCATATAATCGAGAATCCGGGCTGTGTTTCGGCAGCCGCCCCTCTCAGCTTTTTGGAGATTCATGATCTCTCGCCAGGCAGACTTCATACCTATACTGGCGATAGTTGTCGTTAAGTCTTGAGCGGGTGAACCTTTAGTTCGATTGTCAGTTTACAAGAAGAGGCTAAATATCTCCAGCACTGTAAACGTACGGCTTAACCACCTCCACAATGGCCGATTTTGACGGGCCTTCCCTATCTTCAGGCTTTACTCTCCTGTCGCATTGGATCACTCGGTAGACCTCATGTTGCTCCCATACGCCGCTGCAGATTCTAAAGTGGTATTTTTCTTTGTGGGAGAGGATGATCGTCCATTATGTAGCCCATATACCTAGTCCCCATAGCGCCATCAGAGTAGCTTCCTCTTCTTGATGGATTAGCCATGACGATGGGATTGTGGGAAGTGAAGATGGCGAAAGTTGGATGCAGGAAGCCACGAAGGCTCTATATTCCGGTTGTATGTCACGTGCCAAGTCTGTACTTCTATATTGGTGATTGACATCAATAGCCATATTGAGTTCCAGATAAGGAATCCCGTGATAATGGAGATTTAGTAATGGATGAGGTTCACGAGGATGTTAACATTGAGGAGGATGTTCAGGATCGAGGTTTCCGGGCATGCCCATGATATAGTCCTTCCCCTTCGCTTCCCTCCCTCACAGTACCTAGGTACCTTCCAATACACTGGCCCCGAACATTCCAACTTGAATACACCGATAAGTGAAGGTGACAGGTTAGATTAGAACGAAAACCGAGAGGATAGACGATAAAAATAAAGGTGAGCGTTCAATTGCAGGTAGCCACGACAGAAGCCCTAAGTAAGCTTTAGATATCTGGAGACGTGAAATAACGGCTAGCTGAATGTTAGGGCCGGGTATCGAACATGATGGAATTCCAATCACCTATTCAATACTACAACTAGAGAAACCCCAGAGCTTCTCCAGCTGCGGGAACGAATTACCTCGGGCAGATTTATCAACACCCGTTCAGCACGCCGAGCTCCACTACCTACCTACCTATCGTTAGCCGCCCAACTCCAACTCCAAGTTGGAGACCTGAATCCAACAATAATGAATGCTATCTCACCAAAAAAATATCTTATCAGCCGGGCAGTCGCGTTGCGTTGCGCTTCTGCTTCCTCGCCCCGCCTATTCACCTTTCTATTGTTGCCGTACATCCTCACTAGAATTCAGACCTCAGTCACAATGTACGACCTCGTCATCACAAACGGAATCTGCGTCACAGCTTCAGATGAAGCACCGCTCGATATTACTATTCAAGGCGAGAGGATCGCGCTCACAGCGCCTTCCGGCTCCCTCTCAACCCAGGGCATCAGAGTAATCGATGCCGCTGGCGGTTACGTCAATGGTAAGGTAGAGGTTCTAAAATGTACAGTGCCCATGACTGACTTGCCATTAGCCCGGCGGCATCGACTGCCACGTCTACCTCCAAGAGCCAAGTATGTTCGGCAAGGGTACATCAGCCGACAACTATGAGTCGGGTTCTCGATCCGCCATAGCCGGGGGAATCACCACGATCATTACATTCGCCCCGCTGCAAAAAGTCACGGATTCTACACCGCTAAGTATAATCCACAGCACGCTATCTCTCGCAACCGGCCAATGCTACTGCTACTGCGACTTCAGTTTCCACGTCCTCGGTACAGCAAGTTTGAAGGCCCTATCGGAATTCCCTCGACTCCGAGAAGAAGGAATAAGCTCAGTGAAGATCTACATGACCTACGAAGCCCTACAACTTTGAGACAGCGAAATCCTACCCGTTCTCCTGGCCGCGCGCAAGAATAGAATCCTAGCCATGATCCACGCGGAGAACGGCGAGGTCCTCGACTGGCTCACGAACCAGCTCGAGGACGCGAAGTTATTCGCGCCGAAGTATCATTCCAACTCGAGGCCACCGGTTCTCGAAGCTGAGAGCGACAAATCGCGCTATTGCACTAAGTTCTCTTATTAGGGGTACGCCGATCCTCTTGGTCCATGTTAGTGATGTCGGTGCGACCCGGCGCATTCGCAAGGCGCAATCGCAGGGGCAACCTATTTTCGCTGAGATGTGTCCGCAGTATCTATTTTTTAACCCGGGACGACTTGGAGAAGCCGGGCTTTGAGGGCACGAAATGCGTTTGCTCTCCACCACCTCGTGGCAAATCGGACCAGGACGCGATATGGACGGGATTGGCGAATGGGACGTTTGAAAAATTTTGAGTTCTGAACATTGTCCCTTCCGCTATGATGACGATGACAAAAAGTGGAAAGAAGACTTGTATCACCGAGAAGCGTCCCGTTGGCCAGTTCAAGCATATCCCGAACGGAATACCAGGTGTGGAAACGCGGATGCCACTTGCACTATCAGGCGATAGGCTAGCTCTCACAAAGTTCGTCCAAGTTACGTCGACAAGCGCGGCGAAGCTGTACGGGCTATATCCTAGAAAGGGGGCGCTTATTCCTGGCGTCTCGGATGCGGATGTGACAATTTGGTATCCCGAAAGCTCGAATATGGACCTCACAGTGACGAATGAGATGCTGCACCATGATTGTGATTATACGCCATATGAAGGGAGGAAGATCTACAACTGGCCTCGATATACGATTATTCGCGGAAAGGTCGTGTGGGACCGCGATAATGGGGGAATCGTTGGTGACAAGGGGTATGGGCAGTTCATCAAGCGGGATGCTGCAGTGGGAATCTGGAAGACCACGGAGCAGGAGTTTGACCTTGAGAGTCTATAGCGTACTTGAATGAAATAGCCCGGTAGGAACTAAGTTTTATTGTAAACGGAATTGGTTAGACCTCTCGTTTCTGGTAACTGGAATAGTACAGTAGCAACGGGAGAGCCCATTGGATTTCTTACAGTATGGATCCCCACAAATCCATTCATCTCACCTATACTTCTTGAAAGCTGATGGGAAGATTTCGTTCGGCTGGGCTTTGTATGGTCTCCTTTTCATCCCGCCTTTGGAGCACCAACTCCACGCTGGGGCTAGAGAAAGACGACCCATGATTCTCCGGCCCCTACCATAAGTTACTGCGCATAATTTCTCGAATTGAGCTTCAAATAACCGAGAACAGAAATAGTCCAAGAGAGTGAGGATTGATTGGCTGCGTGAGTGTCCCGCGCTTACTGCTGCACAGAACAGCGCACTAGCAGTGTGATTGAGGGAAGATCGTCTGATAAACAGGGAGACGAAAGAAGATTGTGCTCACTTGCGCGGCAGGGGCTTCCGCGAAAATTCAACTTCTGCAGTCTGCAGCTCACATTCCTCTCCACTTGGTCCTAGGTGGCCCCAACAAGAAACACCTAGGCATCGATGGCCATGGAAGACGATGCTCACAATCACCGCCTCCTGTCAGCAAATAAATGGTTCGATTGGAACGGGGTTCAGAATGTCTATTTGGGCCGTTATAACCAAAGGGCAGATGAACGGTGTGTTGGTTATTCTCAGCAGCGAGGACCAATGTTGACAGCGAAGCGCTGCACAGACCGATTTGCTTTGAGGTCGGAAATCGTCGGTCGTCTGGTGAAGCAAAAAAAGAGGGGTCGGTATTGCGGGGTTGCTGGATTCCTTTAGGAACTGCTTCTCAAAAAACGCATCCTGCCTGGGTTTGCATCGGCGTTCCGGTCGAGCAGGGATTGCTCCAGGGAGAGCCAGCTGTAATCGAGACTACTTCGATGAGGGTGGAATCCGAAGGCCCTGAATGGATGAATAAGGAAATGTGGTGCATTCCAACTCAAAGGAGCCAGGTTTGCAGCCCTGCCAAGGATCAGGGAACTTGCGTCAGTGACGACCTATAGTTCGCGAGGGTTAGATAACGTGTTGGACACGATGGATTCAGCGTCCGAATACTCGAATCACCCGTTGGAATCTCATCAGTTGAGCCTATGCCTCAGTCACCGAAGTCCGCCTCAGTTCATACTGCCGAATTGGCCCAGGTCCTCATAGCTTTTTGAGATGCGACGATACCATGTCCTTGATAAGACCGCGTGGGAACGACCCGTCCCGGGGCACTGGTGTCGGGTTTCGCGCTTGGCTGCAGAGGATTGGGCTCTCCACACCACCCTGGCTGCATGAAAGGCAGGATGACTGCCAGCTGGTTCTGTTCCATTGGTTGTCACATCCGCCGCCGCGATAACCATCTCAGCTGAAGTCCCGATCGTGGGGGAGTGCTGCTGGCTCTACGACTCATGTATGTAATGCAAATGCCAGCTCACACCCACTGCTCACAAATAGCCTCTAGCACGAGTCATGAGATGGCACAATGCTTTGGTCTGTGTCATGACTAGTGTCGCTTGCCTGGATTTCTCTCACTTGTTTATTGTGATTCGTTCCTTGACCGCAACAACAACAACAACAACAACGGTAGCATTCAATGCACGAACCCCTGTCAAAAATATGTATCAATGTATGGTAGAACTTTTCCTGAGTTTTAACAATAGTTAGCACTGCCTGGGCGCGAACGCTTTTTATAGTTCAAGACCTGGTTTTGACTATCTTCAGTCTTATTACCACGAACAAAGCTCAAGCCAAGTTGCATACCTGCAAGACTTTGTCAAATTCCTTCCTTTCCTATATTTCCAAATGGCTACCAGTAGAGAGGTAACTTGTTCGACCAAGCAGTCCATGGCGGTTTATCGCTGTGGGCGTCACCATTCGAGAGAGCGAGCCGAAAAGGTCGTCGAGATATGCGGCCGTGCTTTCCGACAGGCAGGAGTGCTCTGTGATGTCGAGAACACCACCGCCGATAGCCGAAGACTCGAAGGCGAACTGAAGATGCGAGAGCGTATTTGGGGGAAGCACTTTGATAATGGAGACGAGATCGAAGAATACGTTGCGGATTCGGCATGCGTATCGATTCAGGTGCAGCTATCTCGAGACAAAGATACCGTTAGCGATTTAATCAAACAGAATTTTATAGTATCCTGGCCTCCCGACACGGTCGGAGATGCGTCGAAGAGCTCGGAATATACCAACGTGAATATGGAGTACTATTGGGTTTCGCTGGAAGATGAAAAGGAGGTGTGGCCGCCGAGGATCGTTGAGATACAAGTCGCGACGGATCCAGGCGACAGATTGTTCCGCAATCAACATGAACTGGGCGTCTTGCTGTGCAAATGGGCTGCTATCAATGACAGAGAAGAGGAATGTGGGGATATCCAGCCCCTGTGGGAGCTGCTGGGGGTTTTGGGTTCGCGTCAGGTCGCGGAGCTCAAGAGTGCTCTGGCAGGCCTAGACATCTCGACAGCACCCGGCAGCGAGTATTCGCGCAAGGCTGACGGCTTTGCGGGCGTCGAGTTCAGCCTTGCAATGTACGTGACCGACTCGATCATGCGGTCGCCGCGCGGAATCGAGGCGATCCAGCATAACATCAACACTTTGAGAGGAAGCCCCAAAGCTGAGCAACAGAGACAGAAAGTGGAGGTAATCAGAAACTCGTTTATCGGGCTGGCTTACCTTTACTCTTGGGGCGAGGAGGCGAACAAGATGCTTTTCGACGGCATGGACCATGCCGCACAAGCCCGTCAGCGGATGAGGATTGCCTGGCTAGACAAGAGATGCACAAAAGGCTTTCTCAGAGGGGCGACGCCCACACTGAGAGAGGAAGAGGCCGATGATCTCGAGAAGCTGTGGCTTCTGTTCGAGAGGCACGGACGGCTGCCTGCCCAGTACGTTTTCAGCCTTGCGCGGCTGGGGGTGAAAGGTCACACTCTGCCTTGCTGGCCTGACTTTCGTCGGGCTATCTTCGATCTCGTGTACAACGAACCAAATCGCTCAGGCCTCCGGTGTTAGGACGCAGAAGGGAAGAACATTTGAAGTCTTCGCCTCGTAGGTCGGATTTGTTTGGGCGTGAAGGGAAAGAGGCGGAAAAAGAAGGTGGAGTGGGTGGGAGAGAGATCCTTCCATGGTCGCAATTTTTTCCTAAATTCTTCTGAAATGCTCGTTCTCGGGCCGCATGTGGGAATGACAATTTCAGGTCAGCCTTCGCAATATCTGTAGCTAATGGACTGGCTGACCAGCGACTCAACATTGGGCGTCGGCAATTTACATTCGGTCCAGTTTCGGGGGGTGATGGTGACCAGATTACATCAATCAAAAGATGCAGCTGGTTGAGAAAAGAAGGTCAAGAATTAAAAATGCAAAAAGGAAACAGTTTCGACTCTCTCGCTGCCAAACCACCAATATGCTAGGTAGGGTTTGAAAGAAACGTTGAATAGGGTAATCAGGGATGACCTCTGCGCGTAGGACTTCGACCCGGTAGGAGGCGATGAGGGCAGTTCGTATTCGTGCCAGCGCGAGACCTGAGAGTGTTTGGTCGATTGTGCAAAAGCTTAGCAGCCACCGTTTTGGGGGTTCTGATTACTGTCAGACCTCTCTCCTCCAGAGCCGCGCCTGCCAGGGTACGGCTGCTTGCATACAGTAAATCGAAAGCGCCGGGTCTGGGAACTGCAGCAAAAGTGCATCTTCTCATGATCAAGCCCGCCTGGGCATGCGTGTTTCCCTGTCTCAACTCGGTCTCATTGGTTGAACTTCCATCCTGTACCTCGAGGAGCACCGTGAGTGAGTCACTCCGGGCGTTTGGCAAGGATACTGACGGCCCGGGGAACTCAATCCGATTCCCGATTGGCCTCTTGAGATTTGAAGAAAGAAGCTGGGCATGTCCACTAATTGTAGTGCACACGAGCATTGGCTCCACCGTGCTACTTACTACAGAACAGTTTGATACCTCTCCAGTACACGGTTCATCACAGCAGCAACATACGTGATGACGTTGTCAAGGGTTGGCCAGTGCAGAGAGGCTTTACTCCCGGTGCATGTTAGAGTTGATCAGTAGATCGGGGACAGGGAGAGATCAAGTTTACCTGGGTATCCTATGCACAGCGCCGGAGTGTCTGCTGGAAAAGTTGATATATCATGTCTACGTGATGGCTGCGTCTCTCTTCGAAAGTATTAAAGTAGCTATCAGCCCCTCGCTGCTCTGTTCAGCACTCTTCAGGTTCCCATCAGACACTTGAACTCGCAGAGCTTGGAAAATGTTCTCAACCTTGAGCGAAGAGACGGGTCGCGCAACCGCGGGTCAGGCCCCAGGACATGACGCTCCAGTACCATTGCCGAACATATCCATTGCCTTCGTAATACACAGCGGTGCGCACCCGCCGCCAGGCCATGCGATGAGGAAACCTTGACCTTGGGCTGACAGTCTACAGAATGGCGCGGCAACGGACTTCCTGATACCGCAACGTCATTCATTGTAAGGACAGTGCAAGGAGATGACACTCTAAAGGGCCATTGTGGCGATGTGGTCAGAGCAGTCGCCGACAGGCTCGAAAAGCATCTCGTGGCTCGTGGAGTTGACGCACATCAATTGGACGCAGTCGTCGTCGATTTTTTCGATTACGTTTTCCGGCATGAGCGCCGCAGTCTCGAAGATGCCTGGAATGAATACAGGGAGATGTGAGACTTCTCTTCTAGTCTTGATACGTGATGTTGACTGACTATGATTCTTTTGTTCCGGCTTAGCTATTTCGATGAACGGGACCGCTGGGTAGTTTAGGGCTAATAGAGCCGCTGGGCGAAACAGCGGGTGTGCGGCTGAAGGGTACATTATAGTTGATCCCATTTCTACTGTCGTTTGTTGTCTCTGCTTAGGTGTAACAATGAATTTATTGCGGTTGCTGGATGGTCTTTACTACCCATTGTTCATGCTTACCACACGTCATGCATTGATACAGAATCATATTCCCTTCGCGCGTTCGGCGTAAGCTTCAGTTTCCGTTCCCTCGCAACATCAGACTTCGTCAGTGCGCCGCAAGTCCGAGAATGGGAAGGAAGAGCGCCCCAGAGCATAGTCTAGCGCTGCATTTCCGCTTTACCGACTAGGTGAGATCGTGCGGTGTTTGTAACACCATGAAGGGCATGACCTTGCAGGCGCGTGTACCCTGCAGTCCTGACCAGCACGATCGCAGGATCTTCATAACATCAGCCCCGGGAGATTAGCAATCTCCACTGTCCGTATTTCTGGCAAACAGGCAAAGGGAGATCCTCCTTCAGTTAGGTCGGCGGGAAGCTAAATAAAGTTTTCTCTATGCTCCACAGGTAATCTTGAATGCATGATTAGAAGACAGCGCTTCGGGGCCTGATTGTCATTAAACCCCCCCAGTCTGAGAAGGATGTTGTTGTCAAGAATCCATCTCTCGATGCCCCCTC
>NW_027396684.1:0-4963 GCF_047715775.1 Aspergillus undulatus
AACCTTCTTCTACAACAAGAAATTAGGGTCCTACGAGCTGAAAACGAGCGGAAAGTGAAGAAAAGAGCAAGGAGACGTACTACTCTAGGTAATAATACCCTTTTAACTGTACAGGAAGGTCAGGATCGTCTTCAGCAGCTGGAACCACAAGTTGAGGGGGGGGTTCAAGAACAGGTTTATCTACCTTCCCAGCGTGCTCCTCCACGCTGCAGTGGCTGCAGGACTATAGGACATACTATTAGAGGCTGTATTAATAAGTAGCTTTATAAATATGATAGATATTAAAGGAAATATTTAGATTTAAGAGTGTTATTAGCTGAAAAGTTTTAAAGAGTGGTGAAAAGGCGCGGTTCGCCCGTAAGCGCGGTTCGCCCGTGGATTACGTTAACATAAGACGTAGGCTGCGGGGGACCGGAGGACATGCGAGATTCGGATCAAGTCTCCGTGAAGTGGATACAAGAATACTTCAAGGTCTCTTCGTGAGTCAGTCAAGCAGCTCCCCAATATGATTTCGCAGCCAAAGTGGCTGATTATGATTTGAGTTGGGCTTCGAAGCTTCGAAGTTCGCAAAAGCGAGCACGCCCCTCCCAACGCTTCCTTGGTTTCCATGCCGTTTTCTCCATGTTTATGTTAGAGTGCCTGAAGGTTTACGAGAATTCGTGAGAGCAAGAGTGACGGGCCCTTGCGGACGTTGACAAGGTGCGAGGATCATGGGCGAATAATGGATACACCACTTTCAACTTTGCTTTTCTTGCCACAGCTCCAGTCGAGATCCCAATTGTAATTCCCCAACCCCGGCTTTGTGATCACTGTGCGGTCACCGACTCATCACTGCTCCCCTCAGAAGCCGGCGCATTGTTTTCCGATCGATCCAGACTTCAAAATGATATCTTGATTCTCCGCGTAGTCCTATAACTGTAAGAGGATTAGCGCCGTCGCTTGAGAGGGGAATTCTGCAACAAACTGAGACTTGTGGAGGAACCAGAGATGCAAGAGGCGAAGAATTGGCAAAGACCGCCAGAGCAGATCACATGGTCTGCGGCAGCGAATTGCCGGGACTCTTGTGTTTGCTTGACTCGCCGACGCCAACTCTCTGCAGCTTTCTGCGCCATCACAAACCAGCCTTTCCTAGTCAACAATGGCCAATTATTAAGTGGTTCCATCACAAGGGCCATTGTCTGGTACGTCCAAAATAATTCGGTCTCTGGCTCCTTGCACTGTTCAGCAAATGGCCGCGAGTCGACTCAAGAGTCTCAGACACAGAGTATGTAATCTGGCTAACGGCAAGCCTGATCGATCTCGAACTATCTTCATGCTTCTGCTACGGGCTCTACGCTGACGAGAGTCGATCAAGCGAACAACGTCAGGGTGAAACGACCCATCATGGTCCTTAGATCTCGAGATTTCATTACCTTCAAAGGCTCAAGCTCCGGCTGGTGGGTCAGGAACCAGGAACCAGCGAACCAGCCTGTCCCAAGGGTTCAACCTTCATTTCCTGAGTCTGGATCAGGAACATGTTCGGCAACGATCGCTTCAAAAAAAGCTCGTGGACAAACTTCGGATCATATCATCCATGATGTCTATTTTTGAATCAAAACGGCCGGCTGTCAGAGATTTTGCTTCTTTTCGGCATCGCTTCCTGACACTGACGACACCTTTCTGATGGATCACCATTCTGACGCAGATTAAGGATGCTTAGCTGCTCTTGCTAACTGCTGCTAAGTGAAGCCTAGCAGAGACTGAGACTATCTACAAAGCCAGTAGGTGCGACGACCAAAGTCCCCGCCACTGTTGTTAGGTCGCCAAGAGCTAGTCCTGCGTTTTGCTTTTTGTGATTAGTTCAGCCTTCCGAGTGTGCTCCATCGCCCCATCCTCCAAATCTGTCGACTCTGAAGCACACTACTCTCTTTTAGTTCTCGCCCACAGCCAGAGTCCAGCGTCATGACTTCATATTGAGGGGAAGCTCTTTCCCTCGGTTTCTTCCCGGAGTGTCGCTGTCTACCGGCCCTTTGATCCGCTTGCTCTGAAATACGTACCGTGCTGACATTAACAACCTGTCATAACCAACAGTACGTCTTCGACCCTGTATGGATCGGAAACATGGACGTACAATCATACTTGACATCCATAATAGAATCTGCGCTATGTGAGATAAACCTACAGGTCCCGTACTCTGCAAGGTTCTCAAGCTCGAAAGTTTCATGTTGCTGGAGCCTCGAGTGAACCAGAAAAGCGTATCCTCAAACCTGCATGCAATGGGCCCACAGAGCAAAGCAAGAGTCTAAACCTCGCAGAATCTTCTCGAGTACCTGAAATAGGATCAAGTTTAATGAGGGATCGTTATGGCCCTTAGTCTCGACTCTCAAATATCTCTGTGCAAGTTCCAGATTCGGACTGGAAGATGCTTGTTGATTGGCTTACTCCGGATAGCCAGCACGATCGCCTTGGAGGCTCGATTGGTCGGCAGTATGCAGGAACAATGCGGCGTTGCGGAGATTTCTTGGTTACAAATCTCACCTGGCAGGCTGACATCCATTGCATTGTAAAATGCCCCTCGTACACCGTCCGTCATTTGCTGAGTCCAAATCTTGTCATTATCTCCCCTGAGCCTGGGCTCACACCCGGCTAGAGTCGTCCAGGATGAGGGTTGTACAGGGTAGTTTGGACTATTCAAACCACCTGAAAGCCCGGAGGGCCTGCTCGCTTGATCGGCTCCGTCAAAAACGCGTTGCTAACATCCTCTTTTCCCATCAAGGCGAAGTCACCCAAGACAACCAGTCCAAGTGGGTAGAGTTATCCACAGAGCATGAAACTCACCTTTTTTTCATTTGGTGAACCCCGTGGCCTGAAATAGCACTTCGACTTTGTTTGGTTCCTGGATGTATCCACACCCCATTGCAGTGTGGACACACTTTCCGCGGTCCGAACGACGGTCCACTTGGCACTGAGACCGTGAAGATCCCTGACCAAGCATGGTGGAAGATAGTCAGGAGCGAAAGCGCCTGTGGGCCGACGGACCAGGGCAAGCCCGACGCTCAGGGGACCTATATAATCCTACACGCAACTCGCCCTCGTTCTCTCCATCAGCAAGTCTTTTGTCTATCTTTTTTTTGGCCCTATGTGCCTGTCCCTCGTTTTTACCCCATAATTCTTACCAGTCTATCGTTAATAGTTTGATACGTCATTCGCCTTCTCTATTCTCCAACAACCATTGGTGTCAATTTTCTAAGATCTTTGTTTTTATACTAACGCAACCATGCGTTCCAACCTTTTCTTACTCGCTGGTCTCGCCAGCTCGGCTCTCGCCCTCCCTACCGCTAGCAATGAGCTAGACGCCCGCACTTTCGGTCTTATCCACGGCTTGATCGAAACCGTGAAGGACATCCTTCACGGTACAAGCCCCGTTCACATCCTCGGTGGTATCAGCGCTGAGGCTGCTGCGGCTCTTGGTGGTAGTGCTCTTGGGTGCACGGCTGGCTCCGTTGACCTCGAGTACCGCAAGAAGCTTGCTGTCTGGCTTAAAACCGGCGCTGGTGCCCACCTTGAGGCCTCTATCAAGACCGCCCTTCTCGCCTGGTGTGAGGCTGACGCTTCCGTCGACCTCGACCTTGACCTCGACATTCGTGCCCAGCTCGGTTTCTTCATCCCCAGCTGCACCAGCATCGCTGCTGAGGCCGATCTCTACGTGAGCTTGGACGGTGTCTTCTCCCTCACCAGTGAAGTCCTCGGTGTCCTCTCCGCTACCGCTCAGGCTTCCCTTGAGGCCGCCATTGGCTTTCTTGGTGAGCTTGACTGGAAGGTTGCCGCTGGTCTCGAGTTCTGTGCTGCCGGTGGTCTCGTTGGCGACCTCGACGTCGAGATCCTCAAGGCCCTCAAGATTTGGCTCAACAGCGACGAGTGCACTCTCTCTGTTGGCCTGAAGCACACCCTCGAGATCTGGCTCTCCGGCAAGACCGGCGGTGGTGTCATCCAGATCCCCAGCCTCCCCGTTGGTGGTGTTGCTACCATCGGTCTCGGCAAGTCCATCCAGGCCCTCGTTGAGGCCAGCGGTGCTCTCGTCGCCAGTGCTCAGGCTTCCCTCAGCGCTTTCCTCGAGACTGACGTTGGCTTGGCCATTGACGTTGACATCAAGGCCATTCTCGCCCTCATTGCCAAGGGCAGCCTTGCCATTGACATTGACCTCGACAAGCGTGTTGCTCTCTCCCTCTGGCTCGGCAGCGCCGACTGCAAGCTCAGCGCTGAGCTCAAGGGTCTCATCGCTTTCTGGCTTTCTTTCGGTGTTTCCGCTGGTGCTGAAGTCTCCCTTGACGCCTCCCACAACATCGTGACTGACCTCACCGGATTCCTCACTGGCACTGTCGACGCTCTCCTCGGTACTCATCTCCACGGCCTCCTCTCTTTCATCCTCGGTGGCCAGGGTGTTCTCTCCCTCTCTCTGGAAGCTCGTGCTCAGCTTGCTGCCCTCGTTTCCGGCGGTGTCGACATCGACATCTCCAACCACGTCCAGGTCATCATCATTGGATGGCTCAGCGGTTGCCAGAAGTGCTGCGGCGGTGAATTCATTACCCACACTCCCTACGTTCCTTCCAGCACCCCCTCCATCCCCGGTGCTACTGAGACTCCTTCCGTCCCCTCCAGCACTCCCGCTGTCCCTACCGGCGAGCAGCCCACCGAGACTCCCTCTGTTCCTTCCCAGACCCCTGGTGTCCCCACTGACGTCTCCCCCACCGAGACCCCTGGCGAGACCTCGACTCCTTGTGACACTCTGACCAGCGAGATCGTCGGCTCCTCCACCATCTCTATCCCCGGCGAGACCACCCCCGCTGTCCCTACCGACGTTCAGCCTACTGAGACTCCTTCCGTCCCTACCGAGACCCCTGTCGCTCCTGGCGAGACCTCCACTCCCTGCGACACCCTGACTAGCGAGGTTGTCAGCTCCTCTACGATCTCCGTCCCTGGCGAG
>NW_027396684.1:5293-56379 GCF_047715775.1 Aspergillus undulatus
GTCCAGCCCACCGAGACTCCCGCTCAGCCTGAGGAGACCCCCTGCGAGACTCTCACCAGCGAGGTTGTCAGCTCCTCGACTATCTCCGTCCCCGGCGAGACCCCTGCTCAGCCTACTGAGACCCCCGCCGTCCCCACCGACGTCCAGCCCACCGAGACCCCGGCTGTCCCCGCTACCACCGAGGCTCCCGCCCCCTCTGGCTCTGGCAGCTGCGCCAGCTGCGGCCTGATCACCGTCACCGTCACTAAGACCGTCGGTGTTGAGGCTTGCCCTACCGCCTAAGCGCCAGGGCCCAGGCTCAATCTAACGAGACGATCGTAATGGCAACACCACCACCTGCTGTACATGCCTAATCTTTAATTCTAATTTTTCTTGGCACCGTTGAGCAAGTCCGCTGCGTTGATCCTCTGTTCATCACACCAGAAGTTCGGCGCACGTTCCTGGCAGCAGAAGGAGATAGATCGATACCAAGCTTGTTGCGGATTTCTTACAACTCCTGTACTAACTACTTTTTTTGATTGAACGTGTTTATTGGATGTTTTCTTTTTGATATCCCCCCTTAATGGAGTACATTCCTTAATGTTACGTTATTCAGCAGGTGAATTGTGAGGTACAGTTGCATATGTACATGTATAGCGTCACGAAGACAGTTGTTCAGTTATTCAGTTTTTCAAAATAGAAGCGGAGATTTTACCAAACCAAAATTTTCCTTCCCATTTTTCTTTTTTCCCTGATCGACACCCCTCCTCCTCCAGCAGGAACTCTAGATTTTTAGCGTTTTCCTCCAATTCTCCAGACTCGTTGCTAATCGTGTGGGAAGCGTCCAATAGTCTGCTGCTTCTGCTCCACAATATCTTGGCTTCCCCTGACCCCCGCAGGCCGCAGCACTCAACAGTTGTGCCTGGATGCCAATGGATGCTAAGCTTGTGATGACCTTGTGCATATGTGACGACCGTGCATATGGCTGGGATTACGATCGCCGTTCAATTGCGTAGCTTATTCTGGGGGTGAGGCGAGCGTTGCCAACTTGCCGTTAGACTACTGACTGGCCCGTTCGGAGTCGGACTCGGACATCATCCTAATCCTTCCTTTCCGGTTCTTGATCCGCTGCATTGACAAGTCAGTCGAGGATGTCGCATTACGCAGCCTCAATGGGGCTTGCATGGAGTTGGAGGTGGGAAGTTGGAAGTGGGAAGTTGGAAGTGGACTTGGAATCGGATATGAAGTTGGAGAATATTGGAGATGCCATGATGATGGACCCCGTGGTTGCGAACGCGGGCTGCGGGCTGTGCACTGCCATCTTCCCATGCAAATTGCAATACGAAATGAGGCGGACAATCTGACTTGTCAAGTTGTATTCCAAAATATGGGCCTGCCTGTCGAAATTCGAATTCAACCGTCTGTGGAGAATTGGGTAAGGATTGACCTCATCGTCTCGTGTCTCATATGGTCCAGCGTCCACGGCTCTCGCCTGCCATGTTTGATCGCCGGCCGTTGTTTCCAGTTCCAGGGATTATTGTTTGTTTACCTTGTCCCTGGTTTTTGGACTCTGGTTACGAATACGGCACGATTCAGGTCGCGAGTCGCGAGTCACTGAGTCCGCGACTCAGTGGCGTTGATTTCCACTGTCAGTGTCACTGTCGTGAGATATCTCCGGATTCAGATTGGTTTGAGCTCGGAAGCGAAGGGTTCCAGGTACCGAAGTTCGAATGCTTACCGAACGCCCCTTACGAAGTACGAAGTACGAAGTACGAGCACGATTCATGAACGCCATGGACCTTGGACTTTGGACTTTCTCCAAGTGCGGATGGCACCGGAAGGAATAGACTCAGAGTCCGTGGACTGGCCCAGGCCAGGCTTCAGCATTGATGTTTTTATGCTCTAGCGTTCTATCAATTGATAGCGGTGAACAAGACTGTATCCGTGCTATCCGTGCTTTGCTTGCACGAGGGCACCTACTGTCTACATTTTGCCTAGTGACAACATAGTTTATTTAAGCCTATAGTTCGTCGGAGGCATCAAGCCACCAATTTGCGAATTTTTGAGATTGACACCGCTACTCACAAGTCGACACCAGCATGGACGTCCTTCGTTCGTCTTGTTCTCGGTGCTCTATGCATCTATGCATCTATGTACCATAGAGGGGTGAACTGAACAAACTAAAGTCTTGACTCGCAACCCTTGACTCTTATTTTGTCGAACTAATCTAAACGCGTCTAATTATACACTTCCATATATTGATTGCATGGTTGCACTATTGGCTTTATCACTCCGCTAAATTCGTAGCCTTCCCCTGAGTATGTAGAGTATAGACCCTGGAGTTCGGTACGCTACGAACTAAAAAAAAAAAGGAATAGAGTTAGAGTTTCGTCCCGGGTAGCCCTGCCTCCCAGAGCCGGATTAGAGGGTGCGTTCATCTCCAACGGTTGGTGTCACTTTAGACAAAGTTGGCCGACGCTGAACTTTGTTGCTCGGTTGAGTTGCAAATTATCTGATTCTTGGGATTAGACGGTTGTATCACGTTCCGTGGCGCTGGGAC
Organism: Aspergillus undulatus; assembly: GCF_047715775.1. Lineage (NCBI taxonomy): Eukaryota > Fungi > Ascomycota > Eurotiomycetes > Eurotiales > Aspergillaceae > Aspergillus > Aspergillus undulatus. Next base: position 7,833 of record NW_027396684.1, read on the forward strand.
GGAGAGAAGTGCGAGAGGGCTTGGGGTTGATGTCCTTTATAGAGGCGAGGGCGCATTGATTGTAGGACTACGGAATATAGGACTGAAGTGCTATAGACTAGAATTGAGCTGTAGGTGACTAGGGACGACGACAATGCATGAGTTTGGATTCATTATACCTCGGCTTAAATATAGGACATTATGCATAGTTTGCGCCGATATCCCTAGCCCCGAGACTTCGAGCTGCTACCTACCTTGTTATCCGATTTGGCTCGGCGCATGGCGACGAGTCGCTCGCGGAGAATTCTCTCTCGTAGTTCGGTGCTGGATATACGTGCTTGAGGTTTTATATTGGTACGCTGTAGACGAGTGTTAGCATTGTTCGCAGAAACGGACAACCCTAATTGACCATGTGTCCGGGATCGAGGGTACATGACTGGGATACCTTGCTATATAGTGGAAATCATTCACCCACCTCTTTAGCAGGACTCTCTTCTTGCTCCGGCTCAGGAGGTGGTTGGGACTTGCGTCGTGCATCGCCATCCTGATCAGCCATTCTCTGTCGCTTCTCAGTGTGGACGGATACAGAAGAGGAGTTGCGCCTTCGTCGCGCGGCAGGAGCGTATCGCTCAATGGAGCGACGCCGTTTCTTGTCTGTTGCACGGCTGCGACTCCGACTGCGAGAGTCGTCGCGTCTTCGGCTGACACTCCTGCTAGAAGAACGGCCTTTGCTTCGGCTTCGGCTGCGGCTGCGGCTCTCGCTCCTGGTTGAGCGCCGGCGCCTACGGTCCCCGCCGCGATCTCTGCTGCGGCTCAAACGGCGATCGTTCCGGGTTCTGTGGCCCTTTGCAATATTAGCCGTTGGTTCTCTCTTGTCATCTCGTGAGTAAGGCGATGATCTCCGCCGGCCCTGCTTCCTATCAGGTGTTCGCGATCGAGATTGCGATCTCGAAACAGACGAGTCCCTCCTTCTGTGTCGATGCCTGGGTGGCGGCGAGCGGGATACACTGGAAGAAACGGATCTTTGTCTTCGGTCTCTTCTGGGAGTACGTGAGCGTGATGAACCACTGCGGGATATAGATCTTGCGCGATCACCGTAATCAGGACTGCGTCTCCTCTGCCTCCGGCGATCTCCTCGGTCTGGTGAGGCGGAATCACTAGGTGATCGGCGTCGTCGGTTGCGGTCATAACGCTGTCTGCGCGGCGGCGGCGAGCGAGAAGATGATACAGATCGCGAGCGTGAACGTGAGCGACTGGGAGACCTAGAAGGCCGACGGCCTCTGCGAGGAGGACCAGAGGGAACGTACGAATCGAACTCTCGCCGCGAAGGCTGGTCCCAGCGATCCCGACTGCGCCGTCTCGGAGGTGAGCGACGTCGCTCAAAGTCCCGGCCTCCAAATCCGCCCCGTCTTCCTCCCCTACCTCTGTCCGAGCGTTCCCTGCGTCTGATTTGCTCGATCTCGCGCTCCCGTGTTTGCTCCTGCTCTTTCCTCTTGCGAGCCTCTTCCGCTGCCTTTTCTGCTTCGATCTACAGGGCGCCAATTAGCAGGAGTCTTGCCTGGCTGGCGCTCTAGACCGACCTTTTCTTGAATAAGTTCGAGCTTCTTCGCCTCGAGAAGCTCCTTCGCGACACCTTGAGGGTTTTCTTGCGCGCTCAAACACAACGACCATAACTCCTTGCAAAACTTTGCAGTGTCCTTATCGAGAAATCCCGTCAGCTGAATTTGAAGTGATTTGATGTCGGGCTAGACGAGGCGCAAGCATTAGCGATCGTTACATTCAAAGGGTGTAGGTTGAGACATACAAACCGAGACCCTTCCAATAGATTGAAGCAAAGCTCGATCACGACGTCATCTTCATTTCCTAAGATTTCAGATATCTTTCCGGCGATCCACCTGATACAAATGTCCCAGTTAGCAAGAAGGTCTTTCTGAATGGCATTTGTCGATGAACGCCGCGCAGACTCACTTTTTCATCACCTCGATGTTAACTTTGGTCATGTCTACCTTCTGATTGAACACGGGCGGGAATTTCGTCTGCCGGAGCAGCTTTGCGTCCACACGGGTTGCCATTTTGTCAGATAGCTTTCAAGACGCGATCGCGTACTCGAGTCTCGAGGCCGAAAGCGAAGGGCGCATATGATAGTGAAAGAGCTGCGCTGATGGTCTTTGCTGGCCCCTGCAGTTGGACGGAGGATGGTCGGGCCGAAGAGGAGAATGGCTCGGGGTACAGGTCACATGTCTCCGTCTACAGGCCCCTAACTAAATTAAGTAACTACTTCTATACGGGCCTGCTCTATTAATCACATTCCTGAGAGCCTTAACCAGGACCCTAACCTACCCTAAGACCCTAACTCCTTACTACCCTAACAGTCGGGAATTGGGGTGACTTAGTTAATTGGGTAACTACTTGATAAGGTATCGCAGCCTGTAGACGAATATATGCGACCTGTACCCCGAGCCATGCTCGCCGAGAAGCCTCGATGTCTCCTAATTAGGAAGTATACTCAGTCACCGCCGTGACTGTGAACAGCTTCCTTCACAGTTTCCATTGACCATCACAGGCTCATTACTTTCATTATTATACATAATCTAACTGCAGCATCACCTCCCACTCGCCGTCAAAAGCAACCTAACGTGACGAAGTAGCCTCCAATTCTCGCAACACTCGATCTACTTCCTCCCTTCCACGCCGCAGCTGATCATCTACTCTACCGTCCCGGTGAATCGCCTTCATCTCATAATGCAGCTCTACGAGCTCAGACGCAAGATGCAGGTGCTCATTTGTCTCCGTCTGTGAAGGCTTCGGCTCTGTCCCCAAGGGTGTGAGCCTTTCGTTGACGGTGACTAGATTGAGGGCGTCATTGTAGTCCTACATACTGATGTCAGTGTTGCTTTGAGTTGCTGGTTTGGGAAGAGTCGTACACAAGCGCGTAGAGAGGTAAGATCGGATAGGATCTCTGCTACTTTCATGATGCTCGATAGTCCTCCAAACGACTCCAAATACTGTACCGGAGCCTCTACTACCTCTTGATGGTATAGATCCCCACAGATAGTCGGATCTTTATCCGGTCTCGTTGCACAACCGCCTGATTGTTGCAGTCCCTAAGATGCGATCCGGGGTTCTTTGGTCGAGTCTGTATCTGCCTGACAAGCGTCTGATCCAGTCCGCGATCATGTAAACAGCCAGGAATGTAGATGACGAGCCTATTGACGATAAGATGATGGGTCGATCAAGAGGAAGTGAGTTGGAGAAGAAGCTCTCCGAAAGTCGGATCTCCCGAGCTCCCCACAATCCTCGGCCGGACTTCCGCCGCGCAATCGCATTTATACGGGCTGGCCTCCCCTCACCAATTCCCCATTGCTCACTCTCTCCTTCAAACAAAAAACCAAAAAAAACCAAAATGGCAGCTTCAATAAGGGAAAACTGCCGAAAGGTCATCTGCATTGGGCGGAACTACGCGTGCGCATGAATCCCTTCTGTTACCATCGGACTCTATCTTTCTAACGTCGCAATCGCAGCGAGCACATCACGGAGCTCAACAACACGAAGCCAAAGCAGCCATTCTTCTTCCTGAAGCCTACCTCTTCGATCCTCCTACCCGGCGAGGGCCCCGTTCTGCGTCCGCGCGGCACAAACCTACACTATGAGGTGGAATTGGCCCTGGTGATGGGCAAGCGCGTTCGCGATCTGGATCCGAACGATGACAAGGGCGCAATTGATGCGATTCACAGTGCGTACAATCTAACCCACCCTATACAATGTACAAACCAATGCATTTAATCACTTGCTTCTGTCTAGGCTACCTCCTCGCAATCGACATGACAGCCCGCAACGTGCAAGACGAAGCAAAGAAGAAGGGCCTTCCCTGGACAATCGCAAAAGGCTTTGACACCTTCCTCCCCGTCTCGCAGGAGATCCTGAAGTCGCAGATCCCCGACCCACACAATGCGTTCCTCCGGCTGAGCGTGAACTTGCAGCAGCGCCAGGCTGATTCCTCGGGTCTCATGCTGTACCGCATCCCGCGGTTGCTAGCGGAGATATCGCGCACGATGACGCTGGAAAAGGGCGATCTTGTGCTTACGGGGACGCCGAAGGGGGTCGGGGAGGTTAAGAGTGGTGATGTCATGAAGGCCTCTATTGAGGTTGGGGGGAAGGAGATTGAGGAAGGGAGGATCGAGGTTGAGGTTAAGGATCGGGAGGGGCGGTATGAGTATCGGGAGACTTGAGCGGGCTTAGCTTACGGATTGGCATATACATTGTGGAAATCTTGCATATATTAGATAGAGACCTATACTCCGTGATGCAAATGATACGGTTAAAACCTACAGTTCCTGTCTACAACACTCGAGCTGATGTGACATCAAGTAACGAAAAGCTCATCGTCGTCATCATCAGAAGGCACAATGGGTATAGACCTCCTCCCCCTCTTCCCCTTCCTTCTCCCCAGCGAGTCACCCGTCGCATCTCTCTTAACAGGAGGCGGAGGCGTATCTACAGCAGCCTTAGCCTTCCCATTCCCGTCTATATCTCTATCCCTATCCCCCTGACCACGCGCCTTCCCCTGATCTTGATCCCGACAATAAACCTGCAAATAAGACCTCACCCTCTCCCACGAAAGTCCCACGTTCCTGGTAAGTTCCACAACGCGCGCTTTAACCGCCTCATCATCCAATCCATTCTGGAACGCCATGACGAACGCCGCCTCCGGGATAGATGGATGCAACGCCCGCATCGCCCCCGCATGTTCTAGGTATTTCTCCAGCCTGCGACCATCCTGGCGCAGGCGCATGGACTCGAGCTGTGTGGTGTGATCCTTGTTCTGGTGATGGTTATGGCCATGGTAGTGATCCTCTGTGCTGGCTTTCTTGCCGTTCCGTAGGGGGCTGGGGCCTGATCTTCGCGGGAAGGGATGTGGAAGGCCGGGAGGTTGAGAGGGAGGCTTCGGAGTAGATTCAAGGTCCGTCAGTGAGCCCCAGGTTGTTTCTGAGAGGGTGCGGGTTGGGAAGAAGGAGGAGGTGCGGTGTCTTGAGTGCGCGGATGGAGGGGTGGGCATTGCGTCTGGGATTATGGTGTCGTGGTCTGCGTCGAGGGATGGCGCTGATTGGGTTCTGTTTGGTGCTGATGCTGTCGGTCTTGGTTCGGGTTTTGGATGGGGTTTTGCGTCTAGGCATGAAATTAGCACCTAGGTGAATATCAAGAGGGGCAAAGATGGAGGGACAGGTTTGAGATAGTATACCTCGTTTGCTGTTCCTCTCCTTATCCTCAGCCATCGTCTTCATAGATAACCACTTCAAAGCCCTATTCACTTGTTTCCCCTGTACCTCGAGCAGCTTCTCGAGCTCGGAGACCCGCTCCCTCAACAGCTCATTCGAAGCCTTCATATCATCGAATTGCTCTGCTTGAGCTTGAGCTTGAGTTTGAGTGCACCTATCGCTATCGCCATTACCAATGCCATTAATACCCTGTTCCAGCGCCGCAGTCTCACTCTCAAGCGCCGTGAACCTCTGCGCCGTATCGCTAACTTCCCCTCTCAAAGTGGCATTCTCCTGCTCGAGAACAGTGATCCTCTGTCTCAGCGTCGCATTATCACCCTGCAGCTCATCAAATCGTTTCAGCACACCGACGACATCCCGTCTCAACGTCTGATTCTCACTCTCAAGGGCACCGAACTTCCCCATCGCACGCTCGAGCTCGCTCTTCAGCGCTGCATTTTCAGCTTCAGCTTCAGCGTCTGCTTCTGCGCCAGCGCCTTCGCCTTCGCCAGCGTTAGCACTCGCCTCCTCGAGTTTCTCGGCGCGCACAGCGCACGCTTGCACTTTCTCGCCGAGTTCCTGGATCCGCTCATCATACTCGCGCTTATCGAGCTCGCGCTGCTGCTCGAGTGCGTGGATTCCCTCGGCTAATTGCCCGACGTTGCGGTCGAGGTTGCTGATTGCGTTTGTGGCTTTGGTGAACATTGCGCTGAGGCGGTCCATTGTTTTGGACAGATGGATGTTTTCTTGTCGGAGGTGGTGCGCCCAGAGGAGGGTGTCGGGGGTTGTTGTTGTTGTTGTTGTTGTTGTTCTTTGTGTTTGTGCTTGCGTTTGAGGTTGTGGTGGGAGTTGAGCTTGGAGTTGGGTTGGTGATGGGGTTGAGATCAGTGCTGAGACTGCGAGGGAGGATGAGGATGCGGTTGATGCTGAAGTTGTGGTTGAGGTTCGTATTGTGGCGTTTGAAGATGAGGACGGATCTGGAGCTGGAGGGTTCGTCCGGGCCATATTTATGGTATTAGGGTTGGTTGGTGGTTTAGGTGGAGGGAATGAATTGAGTTGATTGCCAGGTGACGTGTCGATTTGGAAAGATAAAGAGAGAAGGGGGCGGTGTTGGGAGGAAGATTGAGTTTTGTGTTTGTGATGGCGTTTGGCTGAGACATGGATGGCGAGGTGTGAATGATTTGATGATTGTTGATGGTGCAGATGTTGCCGGGACAAGGATGAGTTGGTGGTAACTTGCATGATATGCACAGCAGGCTACAGCCTCAACAGGACAGACAAGTCGGTGTTATCCTACGGTATACAGCACTACTCTGTAAACTGGGCCATGTAGACTTAACCAAACGGTATGGCATTTACCTCTTTGTCTATTGTGCTCCATACTTTAAGCAACATCCCCAGATCCATAAACATGTATGTATCGTAGGTATTCATCCTCCCAAGTGCTCGGAGGACAAACGCCTTCTCGAGCGATTCAACATTTTCGGCTCATTTTTGTTGTCGAGCAGCGGAGGAAAAGGGGACAAAGGAAGAGGTGAAAAGAAATCCCAGATGAGACAATCATGAATTACAGCATAAAAAAATTCGCACGAAACATGTCGCATCTCCATAAGCATAGACGAACAAAGGAAACCATGAAGCAGCAGGTCATAAGAACAGCTTTTCAGCTGTCACTACTACTGCTGACACATAAAATGCTTGAGACACAGAAAGCCACTTTTTGAAGAATTCCTCCATTTTACCAAGAGAGAAGCTGCAACGATCAAAAACAAGTCTTTCTTTTCCCACCGCAACTCGCCCTTGGAGCGGCAATCGTAACCCGCATCGAAGATATTAGGTGGCTCGGAAATCAGGAAGTTTAGATGAGGTCAGCAACGTTCATGGGCATCTCCTCGATCTGGGTGCTGTAGAACTGCTCAATCTCACGCATCATACGGACATCGTCAGCGGTGACGAAGTTGATGGCAACACCCTTACGACCGAAACGACCACCACGACCGATACGGTGAATGTAGTTCTCACGGTTGGCGGGGAGATCGTAGTTGATGACCAGCGAGACCTGCTGGACATCGATACCACGGGCCAGAAGGTCAGTGGCGATGAGGACACGAGAAGATCCAGAGCGGAACTCCTTCATGATTACATCACGCTGGCCCTGCTCCATGTCACCGTGCATGGCGGAGACAGTGAAGTCACGGGCAGTTAGCTTGTCAGTGAGCCAGTCGACCTTGCGGCGGGTGTTGCAGAAGATGACGGCCTGGGTGATGGTGACGGTCTCGTAGAGATCGGAGAGGGTGTCGAGCTTCCACTCCTCCTTCTCGACAGCAATGTAGAACTGCTTGATACCTTCGAGGGTAAGTTCCTGCTTCTTGACCAGGATACGGACGGGGTCACGCATGAACTTGGTGGTGACCTCGAGGACATCCTGGGGCATGGTAGCAGAGAGCAGGACAACCTGGGTGGACTGGGGGAGGAGCTGGAAGATGTCGTAGATTTGCTCGGTGAAACCACGCTGCAGAAGTTAGTATGCGATCAGTTGCAAAGGTGAGCAAAGGTTGTACATACAGACAACATCTCATCAGCCTCGTCGAGGATGAACATCTTCATCTGGTCGGTCTTGAGGACACGACGCTGGATCATGTCGTGGATACGGCCGGGGGTACCGACAACGATCTGGGGGCCCTCACGGAGAGCGTTCATGTCATCCCGGACAGCGGTACCACCAATACAGGCGTGGCACTGGATGTTCATGAAGTCACCGATGGCGATGACGACCTTCTGGATCTGCTGGGCCAGCTCACGGGTGGGAGCGACAATCAGAGCCTGGCAAGCCTTGACGCTGGGGTCGAGCTTCTGCAGAGCAGAGATGGAGAAAGTAGCGGTCTTTCCGGTACCGGACTGAGCCTGGGCGATGACATCGTTGCCTGAAGCGCTTGATTAACTTTGGTCGAGCAAAACTGGCTAATATTAGACTTACCCTTGACGATGGGTAGGATAGCACGCTGCTGAATGGCGGAGGGACGCTCGAAACCGTAGGCGTAGACACCTAAAAGCCGGGAACCGTCAGAATCTGCCCTCACATCTGTATACTAAGAAAAAGGCGTAACATACCGCGAAGCAGCTCAGGCTTCAGGTCCATAGAGTCGAAAGAGTCGGTGATCTCATCGTAGTTGGACTCGATCTGGTCTGAAGGGAGTTGTTAGCGAAACCCATGCATTCACCGGTATTTGCTGTTGGTGGTGCAAGATTTTTTCCTTCTCCCGCGCTGCCTTTCAAGACTGCGAAAAGGGAAAAAAAATCCTTGCCACAACACGAGTGGAACAGAGGATGGAAGAACATACTGTCGGGGATCTCCTCGAGACCCTTGTCGTTGGAAGCCATATTTGCGAAAAGGTATGGGGATGATCACAGCAGCGGACTGTGATCGAACGAAGACGGTGGGGGGTTTGGGAGTTAAAGGGTTTGTTCCTTAGCGACGAGCGGTCCCGGTGGGGTGGATGCTGTCGCTGAATCTCAGTCAAAAAGACTCTTCGCAGGAGTGCTGATGACTAGAACCGAGGTCTCAGAATAGAGACTGACAGGAACTAGTAGTAATGATAGTAGTTGTAAGAGTTGAAACTCAGGAAGTGGGAGGAGAGAAGAAAAAAGATGGAAGAGGTGGTGGATCTTCTCTTGGTGGGAAAAAAGAATTATTCTGGATGAGGGAAAGCGAACTTTTTTCTTTTTACAAATCTGACTGGATGTGACCGAGAGGCCGCCCGTTTCATAGCAAAATTACCCTGGCCGCCTGAATTTTTCGTATGAACTTTCTGCCAGATCATTTACGACCGCCTGCTGCTTTGAGTCGGCCCACCACATTTTTGCTTGGTCAATTGTAGATGTTCAGCAGTCACACAAAGCCTTGATTCACACTCCAAGAGTGACTCATCGGTGGATGGTCATTGACCATCTTTGAATTATCGTTTCCGCCTCTCAGCGTCAATCCATCGGGCGGCGTTTGCCCTATTTCCAGGAACCAGGGATCATAGTCCGTACTCTAACGAGAACGGCCCCAACAGCAAGCGAGATGCCAGACATCACCACGCTGGGCAGCCATATTCGAGACGACACGGTCGACGAGTCAGCTGCACATGATGCAATCCCGGGACACCCTCTAGGAGTCAAGCCGAGTGGCAACGCGCTCCTCGCCGCTGTGAATCTTCGAAATGCGATTGGCACATTCAACTTGTGGCCCGATGAGCTGATATTGATGCTATTGGAGTTCCTGGACTATCGGAGTCTTTTGCAGCTGGGTCAGACATGCAAGGCGTTTTATGCATTTACAAGAGCGGAGGATCTCTGGAAAACCCTGTTCATCAGGTAAGGCGGTTTGACGGCCCATGAGCGGAAACTACTACTACATTATACCAAATGCGGTGCTAAAGTTTATTAGTGCGCCTCCTGCAACGCTCGCCTGGAGAGGAACGTGGCGCGCCACGTACCTGAATCTGCCACCGTCAAAAGTTGCTTCCCTGGACTGCTCGAACCTGTTTTCAGACGCCCTACATCGTCCGTTCTATTGCGCGCACATCTCTCTTGACCCATACGCCTCCAACATTCCAGCTAGAAACCGAATTATCCGTCTACCAAACTTGACGCATGAGGAGTTTCAAGAGAAATGGTCGGACACACCGTTCATCCTGACGGAGCCGGTGAAAGAGTGGCCGGTATACCATCAATGGTCGACGGAGACACTGCTGCCCAAGCATGGAGAGACTCCCTTCCGGGCGGAAGCTGTCGACTGGCCTCTCAAAACATACGTGGATTACATGAAGAACAACTCGGATGAAAGCCCGCTCTATCTCTTTGACAAAGAATTTGTCTCAAAAATGGGGCTTAAGACCGGACCGCTGGACCAGGAACCGGGTACGGCATACTGGCCGCCACCATGCTTCGGTGAAGACTTCTTCTCGGTCCTTGGGAACGACCGACCTGACAGACACTGGCTGATCATCGGACCTGAACGATCAGGAAGCACGTTCCATAAAGACCCTAATGCGACCAGCGCCTGGAACGCGGTCGTCCGCGGCTCCAAGTACTGGATCATGTTCCCTTCCTCGGCCAAGCTTCCGCCTCCACCTGGAGTCTACGTATCGGAGGACCAAAGTGAAGTGACATCCCCACTGAGCATCGCAGAGTGGCTTCTGGGTTTCCATGGTGAAGCCCGCCGTACCCAAGGCTGCATTGAGGGTATTTGCCACGAAGGAGAGATCCTCCATGTGCCCTCGGGATGGTGGCATCTGGTTGTCAACCTCGAGCCTGCTATCGCGATTACACAAAACTTCATCCCTCGTGCTCACTTGACTGCGGCATTGGATTTTCTATCAAATAAAGCTGACCAGGTATCTGGGTTCCGGAGAGACGTCAACAACCCGTACGAGCGATTCGTGGCTAAAATGCAAGAATCGCATCCGGGATTCCTCCAGAACGCACTAGATGAGCTCAAACAAAAGTCCGAAGGCAAGAAGCGCAAATGGGATGAGATAGTGCACGGGAAAACCACTGATGGCGCTGGCACCGAGTCTGAGGCTGGTGGGTTCAGCTTCGGATTTGGCGACGATAGCGACGCAGAAGTTCCTTGAATGCTTCGCATTATATGCAACAACTTCACTACTCAACGCTCTCACCGGCCGTAACATCACTGGCACAGAAATGCAACATATGCTCAGTTTCAATGACAAGCGACCGACTTCGTCGCGGACATGTTCTCCCCAAACGCCAGATACCCGACAAACGCGCCAACAGCGACGGCAAGCATAACGAACCCGTTATAAGTCATGAATAGAAGCCTAGATTGTTAGCTTGTCAACCTGACGATAGGGAGGCGAACTCACATGATGAAAAAGCTATAGAACACCTGCACCGCATAGAGCGCAGCCATGGTGATCTTCCCTCTCTGCTCGACAGCCCTCCTGTTGTCACTACCTACAAGTAGCCGTGAGCTCGCGTTGCGGACATATGCTTGGGCTTCATGTTCGTGTTCAGGCTCGGGCCCGGGCTCATTGCCTTAAGTCCGAGCGTCAATGGCAGCTCCACCAGGCCAAGAGATCAAAGTTGCCGAGACACAGTATACAAAACACATATAGAACACATAGAAGCATTTAAACATAGAAGCAAAAGAAAAGAAAGGGAAACTTACCCCCAACAACAGCCGCCGAAAACGCACTTAGTCGTCGCGCATGCGCCACTTCGTACTGCCGAGTAACCTGTCTCACCCCTTCATACCCCGCCGCCAGAAGCACAATGACGACCAGTGAACCGAGAAGAGAGAGGGCCCCGTTGACGCGCCATCCCGAGAAGACAATGCAGAGGTTCTTCGTGGACCAGGTGAATAGCATCTGCCGTAGACAGTATCAGTAAATATACTTCATGAACTAGGACAGAAGGCAAATTCGAGTCTTCAGAGTCGTCGAAATATGAAAACTCACGTTCATACTACACTGATCCCCTCCCATATCCATCTCACCGTGGTCGTGATGGCCGTGGTCCATATCCATATCCATGTGGTGCATCTCCATAATAGCTAGATAGAGATAGCTTGCCGATAAGGGTTCGGAAATGGCAGGTGACGAGGAGTTGTACTTGATGGTGAACCATGCAGTGGCCAGTATTGAATGCAAGCCAGGTCTTCCTCCGTCGATGAGGTCTCAAAGCGAGTGAGGTTGACACAATGGAGGATGAGGAGTCAGAGCTGACGATGAGGTGATTGCAAACAGGACAAACAATGACAGATAAGATCGGCCGGCCGATCACCACCTCCGATGTTCGATTCTCGACTCTGGATTTCCTCCCTCCGCACGCCATCTCGCCTGTTCCAATTCCGCGCTCAAGTGTCGTACATACGGCACGCCACACATATACCCGAATTGAGCCCGCATACCCAGGAAACGAATAAAATGGCCGAAATCGCAACCGCAATGCCCTCCGTCCCCGTCGCAAATAATACACCGGCAACAGGCGGGACAGGGACTGGTCAAGGCTCAGGAACAGGAACAGGAGATGGCACTTTCCAAGTACAGCAACAATCACAATCTCAGAACCAGAGCCAGACTCAAGCAAACAACACCAACCCGACAACAACGGGCACAACCAACAACGAAAACCAACCCCCAGACCAACGCGCAAACCGCGGCCTGCCCTATTACGAAAAACTCCGCCGCGAGCTGCGCGACACATTACAGAAGAAGAGACTTATGGATAAGAGCATGGTGCGTTTTCCCAATCCAAACCTCTTCACTCGTCCAGACACATACTAAATGAAATGAACTGATGAAACAGGCCCAACTAGAAGACCAAATCTACCGCTTCGAACAGTCCTACCTGGAAGAAACCACCGCCGGAAACATAATCAAGGGTTTCGACACCTACATCAAGGGATCCTCGACGGGGTCGGGCCTCGGCGCAAGCGGGATGTCGCTTTCGGCGTCGGGCGTTGGGACGGCGTCGAGAAGGAAGGCGGCTGTGACGGATAACGATCGTGTGTTTTCGAGGAGTTCGGCGAGTTTTATGCGTGTATGTCTTGCCTTTACCCCTCCTTCTCATCTACAAATCCTTGACCGAGTTGTCATGATTGACATTTGGCGTGTAGGACTCCCCCGCCCCCTCCTCAACCCAAACAACGCCCTCCCACGTACAAACCCCAAACTCAACATACAACGGGTCAACCGGTAAGCCCGGGGCCAATGCAAATGGCAGCGGCGAGACGTCGTCTGCCGCCGGGAGTGTTAAGGGCTCCTCGGCAGGTGCGTCGTCGAAAAGTAACAAGAAGAAGGCTGCGTCTTTGACAAAGGGGGAGGACGACGAGGATGAGAAGCCGCCTGGGAAGAGGTTTAAGATTAGTTATGCGGGGAGGGAGTGATTTATTCGGTTTCGGGTTCTTATAAATTCTGGGTTTGTTTTTGTTGGGTCGGGTTTGGGTTGAGTTCGATGGATGGAGTTATTATATTCGGAAGCTTCAAGGATCGATCCTTTGCGCGTTGTTTAGATGGATAAAAGCGGTGTTTTGCTTTGCTAGGTGCTTTGGCGTTGGAGATGAGGGCTTGCGTGGTGTTTGTTCTTATTCTCTTGTAGTATGATGAAGACTATGGGCGCTCTGACTTTTCAATCTATCCATTGTCATTCTTCTAAGGTTGATACACCCTGATACTCAACTAGGCATACCTCGATCTCTACCTAGGTTTACTCTGTCCCGGAAATACTGATTAATTTTAGAGCCAAGCCCAAACGTAGCCACGGTGACGGCGACCAAACAATGCATATCAACCATATGTACGACAATCATCGAGGTCATAACTACATACATAACAACATCGCAAAACAAAACATGCTTCCGGTGGTAGCGACTAGCTACTTAGGTAGGTAGGTAGGTAGCTAGGTGGATACTCCCATCGGTAGCTCGTGGAGTTCATACGCATGCCAACCTACAACTGCAACCGATACGTCGCGACCTCAAAAGCCCTCAGGTTGATATCGACGGTCTTCCAGCCGTCTCGGCCTCGCCCCCTCTCATCAAGCAGCAGAAGCTCGACCTCGTCGTCCTCAAGCACATTACACTTCCACACCTTTTTCACAGGTAACCCAGTACGAATGACCCCGCGACTCTTCCCGCCAAGACTCTCATAAATGCGCAGGATAACGCTCTTCCCCTGCCTCTTCGAGCCGGGAATCTCGATATCGGGATCACCGTGGATATCCTCGTCGTCTTCGCCGCGCTTGACGGCGTCGAGGATTAAAGAGGGGGAGCCGGTGAGCTCGATTGTACGGAGTTTATCCGTGACGTCTCGCACGGATGTCTCATCGGGGAGGGAGAGGGATGTATCGAGGATAAGCGGGTGGTTGAACTCGTAGCCTGCGCGGACGGTGCGGGCGTCGAGGGGCCCCTGGTGCGGGAGGATAGCGTAGCGGATGGAGTGGTGGCCCATGTCGGCGTGGGCGTCTGGGGCTTTGGGGGCGCGCAGGAGGGAAAGACGCATTAGGTTGCCGACGGTCGCGAAGCCGTACTTTGAGTCGTTGAGGATGGAGACGCCGTAGCCGTTCTCGGAGAGGTCGGCCCATTTGTGTGTGCAGACTTCGAATTTGGCCATGTCCCAGCTGGTTTACCTGTTAGTCTGATCTGTGGATGTGGATGGTAGATGGAAAGAGGGTTACCTTGTGTTGTAGTGGGTTGGGCGTCGGATGATGCCGTATTGGGTCTCGTAGGATGTTTCAGTGTTTGTGATGTCGACGGGGAATTCGACTTTGAGGAATTTCATGGTCTCTTGCCATTCGACCTCGCTTTCGAATTCGACGTAGGACGGCCTGTTCTTTGCTGCGGCGGCCAGGCTGATGGTCGTCTTGACCCAGCTGTCCTCGCTAATCTTCGTTTCGGTGACGACGCTGACACGGTAGGGGTCGCTTTCGGCGATACTGGTCTTGCCGGACTGCAGCTCTTTTCGGGATTCGAGGTGGAAAACTTCGACGTCCCATGCTTGCCAGTAGAGAGGCTTGTCGTCGAAGATGACCAGTTGGCCGGCTTTGCCGTCTGCGGCGATGAGTTCGCGATCGGCTTCAATATCGTACAGCGATGTGATGATGCCGTCTTGAACGTCAACCCGTAGTTTTGCGTTTCGGAGACGGAACACGCCAGGCTTGGTCTCATGAACGCTGACTTCTGGGGCCTTGATGCTAGCTTTCGGATTTTGGATGACACCGGGGCCTCCGCCCATGAGGGTATACTTGGAGCCCTTTGCGGCTATGTGTGTCGGAAGCTGGACCACCTCGGACCGATCCCAAGGAAGAGTGTTGATCGCGGCATGAATCGTCCCATTCTTGCTGAACCCGAGGGCTTCAAGAGCCTGCTCCCTCGCTTTCAGACCAGTCTCGAAGATCTCAGCGTACAGCTCGTCTGAATCATCATAGCACATCTCGATACAACTTCCCGGTAGGCAATCGTGGAATTGGCAGAGGAGCACTCCCTCCCACATTGAGTCGATGTCCTTCTTTGGGTATTCGTAACCCGACTGCGTCACAGACGCAAGGGTCGCCAGGAACTCAAGCTCGCGGAGCAAGAACTCAGCTCGACGGTTGTTGCGCTTGTTGTTCGCCTGCGTAGTGTATGTGCCGCGGTGCAGCTCAAAGTAGAGCTCCCCGTACCACGTCGCAAACCGCGCACCCTCCGCAGACTTCTTTTCGAGCTCCGCAAAGAAGTCGTCGACCGATCCACCCATTGTCGCCCGCGGAAGCAAACCTATCTTGTCGCTTAGGCCACGGCAGCGACGAAGTTTCTCCAGATGCTCAAATGTAGGCCCGCCGCCTCCGTCACCCTTCCCAAAAACAAGAAGAGAGGTATTATCTGAATCGAGAGACTTGTGCTGGGTCACGCTGCGCTTCACGTCGCCAAAGTGAGCACTGGCGGTGTATGTCTCTGACGGCGCCATATGGCACATAACTTGGCTTCCGTCAAGCGCAACCCACTTGAAGGTCGTATGTGGGAAGTTGTTGATGTTAT
Source organism: Aspergillus undulatus (assembly GCF_047715775.1). Lineage (NCBI taxonomy): Eukaryota > Fungi > Ascomycota > Eurotiomycetes > Eurotiales > Aspergillaceae > Aspergillus > Aspergillus undulatus. The sequence continues at coordinate 23,592 of NW_027396684.1, forward strand.
TCCAACTGAGCTTCTGCGTGAAAAAGCGACTCATTCCTGCCAGTCGACAAATCTGTGGGATCTGCGTGGAATAGCCAAAAGTATCCGGAAGCCAAAAGGTCGTGCATCGTTCTCCAAAGTTGCTCTCAAAGAACCGTTGTCCGTAGATAAACTGTCGCACCAAAGACTCCCCGCTGGGCATGTTGGTATCGTGCTCGACCCAGCTACCGCCTATTGGCTGGAAGTGGCCTTTCTTGACCCATCCCTTGACGCGGTCAAACACGGAGGGATAGTACTGCTTCAGCCACTTGAATTGTTGAGCCTGAGAACAAGTAAAGCGATGTTCCGGGTAGCGATCCATGAGGTCACACTGGTTCGACCATGATCGCGCGACTTTTCGCTTGGTTTCTGCCCACGGCCAAAGCCAGCAGGTGTCGATATGGCAGTGCCCGATACCGTATACGATGGGCTGCGTACCAGTGTTGTACACTTCTGCGGAATCGACCTTATCGCCAAGGTATTTCTGAGCGATCTTGCGTCCCGCTTTGATGGATTCCAAGCTTCCATCGCCGGCAACGAAAGCATCGATGATGGAATTAGCCACGACGTTGGCCTCGTGGGATTCCCAGCCTTCTCCTGGAAACTCTCGAGCCGCATCTGCTCTGGTCAGCAACAATAAACCAGAGTATAGCTCCAGGTCGTCCTACCCGAGATAATCCAGAAATCATAGAACAACGCCCGTGCCTCCAAATTGACCGCAGTGATCCGCGCAGTGCTCAGGGTATAATATTTATCCGGACGCGGTGGCTGAATTGAATCGCCGCCAGGGGCATTCCCAAACATGCCATTGCACGCCATTTCAATGTAGAACGTATGCTCCTTTCCATCACGCCAGGCATCAGGAATGATCCACTCGATCCGCTCCCCGCCGCCCGTAAGGCCCTGCAATGGGTGCCCATCTTCGGTCCAGACCAAGCCCTCATTATTCGCATCCCAATGAAACTCCAGCCGTTCTTTCTCGCGCAAATCGTCGGAAATCGTCAGACGAATTCGGAACCAGTGGGTCGACCAACTGGGGCCGAACGAGGCTCCGATGTGCGTGGGTTTGAATTCGTGCGAGGTGGCTTCTTCAAAGGTCGGGCGCTGGAGGTCTGGGACCGAGTAGACGGAAAGCTTGACGTGATTTTCGTCGGAGTCGGTGGCCTCGAAGAGCTTCCTGTTGGCGTAGGAGGAGGGATTAGCGGAGCTGACACGAATGACTGAAGTGACAGGACTCACCCGATTAAATTCTGGCGCTCGTATTGGCCTCTGGCGGTAAATTGATTGAGACGGTCAGTGTAGATGCTTCTGATGCGTTGACCGACGGGGCCATCGGGCGCCCGGGGCAGAGAGCTGGAGCTGGAGCTGGGAGCTTGTCGGTCTCCACCCATGGTAGTGGGGTTGAAATCAGGAACTCTGCGACAGAACGAGCCAATATAGATCAATAACCGGTAAAGCGGGATGAGAACAGCGTAGATTATTTCGGGGTAGGTGGAAGACTAGAGACTGGAAGAGAGGAGAAAGTAAGTCGTGGCAGGCAGCCAGGAACAGGAACAGGTGACGTTGTTGCATGCGGAATGCGGAGAAGCCGGGGATCGCCCGTGCACTACTGTCACGACGTAGTCGTCCAGACCCAACCACCTCAGCGCACTAAGGCAGTAAGCAGCATCCATTCCCTCAGCCAGTCATGTCTTCACGATGCTTGCAAGTAAGCATCATCAAGGCCTCGCACACGGCACAACCTCAACGGGCTCATGGTCTGGACTGGGCGAAGATCCCGCCAGGCCAAAGTGGGACCGCCCATACTACGTAAGAGAGTCTCCCTTGAGTGGCCATCACTGGTGGGTATAGAGTTGCAGTCATTAAAAGCTGGCTTATACACCGGGATTGTCTCCGGGAGTTTGAGGGTTGAGGAGCACTGACACGCCACATCTTATTGAGAGCAGCCTGGACCTATAAAAGATCCTGGTTGATCAAAAGCGAAATAGTCGAATCTGACAGCAGATCTTTGTTAGGGACCATAAATCTTAATTTCTGTTCCTGAAGTGAGCTTTTCATTCCGACCAGAGGAGTCAGGCTACAGTATTCCTGTCCTTCGAAATCAAATATGCTCCAGTCCGATGATCATGGTTGTCAGTCTTACTATCTCTCAATGAAAATCTATAGGTTAAGCAGGGGCAGTTGCATTTTATCCCTAGAGAAGAGAAGACGAGGGAGTCTGGCATCGTCCAGGAGATGACGTAAGCGGAGTTAGGGCTGTGTAACGTGACAGGCGGCACCAAAAAAAAAAAAAAAAAAAAAAAAAAAAAAAAAAAAAAAAAAAAAAAAAAAAAAAAAAAAAAAAAAAAAAAAAAAAAGGTGTTGAGGCGTCCTCGGCATGGTTTCGGCTTCTTTGTTCAGAAGAAGCAGATGGTTCTGTTCTGCTTGGAGCTTGTTTTTCGAGATCAGCTGTTCTTCTGCTCCAGGACGATCTGATTGTGGTCTCTTGTTCAATTAGGTCTCTGGATCCTCGCATCTGTATCAATATGCTATCCATTGCGAAGCAATGACCATGGGTTAGGGTGGCCCTGCTCATGACTCTCACCCCATCCCTCCCCCAGCCAAAAGCCAGTGGCATAATGCCCGGCAAGCATTGGCAAGCCAATTAGCATTACTGGACAGCTCAATGCTGCTAGCGAATATTTGGTCAAGGCCGGCTCTGAACGCTGCACGATAAGCGGCTACCCTGTCATAGGGAACGAGGCAAAGAAAAACTCAACCTGGGATTGCGCTGAGAATATCTTCCCTCATTTCCGCTGCCGTCCTGCCTCAGACGCACATTTCCACCGCGACGCAAAGTACAAAGGTTACCTGTCCTAAGGCTATACAGACAATGTCGTCTACTCTAGTGGCAGATGGAAATGGAACTACCTCTGCAGAAGCCTGGTGCCGAGGATCGCAATTTCATGACTTCTTTTGAGCCTCAATTCAGGGCAAAGCACATCGGCGAGCATACTACTTCGTGGAGGAACGACGAGCACTCAGTCAACATCCTCACCCCTGTGGCAATGTGCAAGGCCTTGATCGTTCTCAAATGTAGGGATTTTGGTCATCACGAGCAACTTGACGTTGTGGAGTCGAATGCCGAGTGGATTTGAATCTTACGATGCACAAATTAGAGATCGTCTCGCGCCAGAGTTTCGAACTGCCTGGGGAGTCTATTCGCGGTGGTAACCTGGAGGCGGGCATGTACATTCCTACTTTAGGGAACTCCGCGAATGGTTGAAGCAAGAAGAATGCAGAATCACCAAGTTTCCTCCCCACGATCTTCGAAAACGGAACTAGGGTTTTGGGCCTTGTGTCTCTTGTGTGGATACCAGCCATGTACTTTCAATAATCATGCTGCGGCTGTGATTGGGGGATTCAACATCCTTCTATACATCTGGGTTTGTCTTAATATTCTCTGATTTTTATGGATTACACTCGTTCGTGAAGCAAAGCATTAAAAGCAGACTGTGTCTCACATATTTCGTATTCCCTGCTGTCAAACTCACTGGCTCAGGCTGGTGCTGGCTGAGACCGGCCTAGATATGGTTCCCGATCGATACTTTTTGACCCAGCAGGGCTTTGTCTCAGACAGAGATGAAGGCTGTCTCAGTTCCCCTCTAGCTCTACGATTTGTTGAATTTCCCCTTTTCTTTTCTCGTCACCTCTCCCTCCCTCCTACGTTGATCAGATTTATCACGGTCAACTACATTGCGAATGCATCCATCTTCTCAAGCCATTGACTCTACGCCGTACTCAATATTCCTGCCTACAGCAAATCCAGGATATCCCACACATAACCATGTCTTCAGTCAGCGACGCCGATATCAGGAGCTCCGCACGGCTCTTGATCAATGCCATGGCTGGTCTCAAGATGATCAAACGCGCATTCAGAGTGGCCATCATTGGAGAAGCAGCCCAATCCTTTTATGACGGTGAACAGAGACGACACAAGGTTTCTCTATTGCTGCTTCTTCTTCTCTGAGCTCCATGAGAGTACTCTATCAGCCAATGCATGGACTATATAGTGCCTAGAACTACTTCCTTCCCCTCTAGTGCAGGGGAAATCGACATTCTCCCCGTCAGTGTTTCCCCAATGCTCGGAGCTACCTCCTTCGCCACTACGGAACCGAAGAGAAGCTACCCTGGGTCACAGCGCCGTCGATCTGCTCGTTCAGACGGTGTTCGAGTGTTCCCACGACCCTGCGGAACATGCCTGGCAAGACGAGCTTGGAGACGCCACCTTTGGTTCTGCCCAAGCTGTCCCGACTCTTCATCCAAATGGGTGGCTGAGTCGGGTGCGGTTGAGGGGCGGGATCCCAAGGGAGGTACCGACGAGCTGGGGTTCAGCGAAATCGTTGTCCCTGTGCCCCCGGGCACTCGCGCGCCGGACTCCTAGGAGGATACGGAGACCGAAAATACGCAGGATGTCTCCTATAGCATCGCCGGTAGCGTACACGATGCTCGGGGGCGTGCTCGGTCGGGTGCTCAGCCGGATGTTCAGCCGGAACCAGTCGCGCTCGTCTTGTTCTTTCTCTTGCTGCTCGCTACTCGCGGGTAACTGTATTTATCTTGCTCTCCATATGTATTCTAGTCTGCGTCTGGCTCATCGGCCCTAAGCCCTGTCGAGACGAAGGGTGGGTGGTCTCCTTGGGTTTCGCATTAGCGGTCATCAGGTTCCCCACATGTACAAATTAAGGGCACAAGCACAAGGCAATACTAGGAGGCAACGAATAAGTCTCACCAAGCTGCACGTGGAGACTTTCCTATCTTGATTCCTGATTCTTCCTTGTGGTAAGAATGATCGGTCTCCAGGGAGACGCACAGACACGCACTGAAAGAAATACAAGCCTTCTCAGATGCAGAATCGGCCGCTCACCCACTACTACCGTTACTATGCAGCTAGTAATGATCGTAGAACACAGCCGCCAGAAATGACCAACGGCTAAACCCGGAGAACCGTGGTAGATCCATTCAAGCGGTCGTAGCAGGGCAAACGAGCCAGTTGGCCGGTGCCTGGGGGCCTGATGCGGAGTTAAACCAGGCACTTGAGGCACCTCTGAGCGACTTCGATCTCCCCGAAGACGCTGAGACAGCAGAAGTAGGGGGGGGGGGGGGGTAAGCGGGAAGCCCAGCGATGTCGGGCTCCTGGAGCGATTGATTAGAGACTGCGGCATCACAGTATCGTATTACTTTGAAAATAGGTACTATAGTATTCTCGAATGCTCCAATGATAAAAAAAGACTAGGCGCAGGGAAGCACTCTATATTACGACTGCGTTGTACTGAGGTAATCTACGGCCAAGGCATGCAGATACGCTCCTGAATGCATCTCTTATACATGAAGCTAAGGCAATAAGCAACATGGAAGTAAAGAACCCAGAATGTTAATAATATTCTATTTCAACGAAACGCAATAAGTAAAACAGAAATACTCAAGGCGAAGGATATTGAATCCCTCGCTAAACAACTGCAAGATTAGAGAGAGCGTACACGGCAAGCTACCACGCAAGACAATGGGAAACAAGACCAAGACCTTCAAGCCCAGGTTGCCCGCCGATCTCACGTCAAGCGCGCCTGCGTAGGTCATGGGGAGGCAAAAAATCCGTAATCGTGCCATCCGAAATCAGCCTCTCACGCAGTTCCTTGACCGGAACACTTAGATGCTGACCCTCAACTCCCCTTCCCAGGGAAGCCTCCCAGGCCGGCCGAAACCGAGATTCAAGGGCTTTCTTCACTTCAGCATCGTAATAGCGAGAGAAAAAGGCTAGCATCTCGCCCCACATCATATCAAGCCAGCCGATATGACCCTGATTCCTGCTTTTTAGTACAAACAGTGCCTCGCAGAATGCTGTTGGTGCCATGGTCTTCACTGAATGAGCATCTCTCCATGGGATAGTACGTGTACCGATACCGGCTGCCTTTAGGCGGAAGTCAGTAGAGAGGATGAAAGGACGATCATCAGGAGCGGGCCTTTCTGTTGAGCTCTAAAAGCCACCAGAGTAATCGGCTTTGGTTGTATAGTACCAGGGCCTCAAAGATCGGATGATTGAGATGGAGATGCGCGGCTGATTTTGGGCGGCAGCGGTGATGGGGAGAATGGCTTTGATCTCTGTTCGGGTTTTCCTTCTCCTCGTGCTTTAGGATAGAGCACTGCTGCTTCGTGCAGTGTGTGTACCCGGCCTTAACAAGGTGTTTGGTAGGTTCTTGAACCTAGTCCAAGCTCGAGTTAGTCTGTAGCGCACCTAGAGAGAAACGACTAATTTGTCTGGGAGCTGGGGCTCTTATCTTGTCATCGGGGATCACAGAATCTACTTCCCTGCAAGGTATTTCAGGGTTAGCTTGACTGCGAGCCACCAGGATCGAAGAAGCGTTACCTGCCCTGAGCCCCCCCAATCCCATCCGTATAACTACCACCCTCTCCATCCATGGAAATGTCATCTACAAGAAGGGCAAGTGCGAGTATTCCCCACAAGATGTTAGGGATTCCTCTGTCATCCGGGACACGAGCAGCATGGATTGCAAGAAGTATTAGGCCACGTATTCGAAATAGGCAGGGAGAACAACTATTTTCTGCAATCTTTGACATGCATTATCAAATAAGACATCAGTTGCACCCCTCTCTGGCAATCCAAGCATTTGTCCAGGGTAACCGATGTTGCTGTAAAGCAAGATATTATCTGATAGCCCGCGGGGCTGTCTTCGTTCCTTCCTTAATAGGTAACAGTATTCTCAGGTTGTCCCTCCCGGAAGCTAGATAGTGACCCGGCCGTCTAGTAGTAGACTGGGGGCTGTATTGGGCTAGTTAGCGACCTCCACCTGGCAGTCACTGGATCTCGCCATCCTACGTATACCCCGTTCCAGCTTGGTAATGGTATAGTTAGCCGGACCCTGGCCCCTGGGGTTACCACTACACATTCAACACTCTGTGCCTAACATAACCCATTTGTTGCGTCTTGGATTGTGACTCAGACTGGTACCGGCACAGGGAAGATGGCTTCTTCGTATAACTAAGTCGGCAACCTGATAACGATGAGGTGGATGCGATGATATCTCTATTCGCTTCCCTACATGCCAACAACTAGCTAACACCTAACGCCCTGAAACTAGATCCTTAATAAACAAACTCAAATAGGTATCAATTGACCAACGAGGCGAGGGTGCTTGCTGATGCGTGACGCTTGACGACGGAAAGCAAGACAAGAGTGGAGGAAACACTGTCAAAAAAAAAAAAGAGAAAAAAAGGGAAAAAAAAGCAACGCAAACCAAATAGAACGAGACAAAGCTAAAAATAGCAGAAAAAGAAACAGGAAACTAAATCCATGGGTCCGCCCTGTGCGATGTGTACGGATTCACCGGCCCAATGAGCCGAATCTGGGACTTCAACTGTGTCCGTCTGAGGTCGTCCTTGCCAGCCCAAACACCAGTTTCGGTCGAAGTCGCGGCTCCCGAGATCTCACCGGAACTCCCGCCACTCCGGACCATCTTCTTCCTTGCACCGTCGATCGCGAAGAGTACGTGGTTTGTCCCGTCCTGTAAAGCTTTGACTGCATGGCGAGTTCCCTGCTGTAACGGAGTACGAGGTTGGGATTGAGACTTGATTTGAATTTGAGGTAGTGGTTGGGCCTGTGTGCGGCCTGACCCACGGAACGTAGAGCTCGACGGTATCAAGTCGGAGGGTGAAGCTGGACCCCCAACACCCTTCACAGTTGAATCGCGCTTCCGACGATACCGTGGGAACCGCACGCCGCGCGGCTTGCCACCTGTGTAACTGAGTCGTTTTCTCTCCTTGCCTGACTTATCCCAGATGACGGCGCCGTAGCGCTGGTAAGGCGTGATGGGGACGGCGAGGTTTTTCCGCTTCTGCTTTGTGCGGGGTGTGGCGATGGATAGTTGACTTTGTCGGCTATATCGATATCTGTCGATATCCCCATCTATGTCTCCGTTGAGCGACTCGTCTGAGATCGAGGAGCCGGTTGGTGTTGGTGAGACGGAGAGTGAGATGGGATCGGATACGTGGGCCAATGGTTCTTTGTCGCCGAGGCTGACGTACAATGGATCGAGAGGACTGGTCGGGGAGGAAGTTTCGCGGTCATGGTGGTAGTTGTGCTCGCGGTTGTAGTGGTCGTAGTAATCGTATTCGTCGAGTGAGGGAGTAGTGTGGTGTTGTGGTGAGGGAAGGTAGGTGTAAGTCTGTGATACGCGCGTGTATGTGAATTCCGTCGGACTGGGTGCTGTTATTGGCCGTTGCTTTGGCTTATCCTTATCCTTGTCGAGCGAATTCCGCGATAAGCGGCGCTGGATGTTGCGAAGAGAATTGCGGACGTCATTTGCCAATGCGGTGCCCTTGTCAGAGTGAATATTGATCGGGATCGGGATCCATCGAGAGCGCCCGCTATCTTTCTTGCGCGGGCGCGGTGCGAGCTGAGTGTGGGGCGAGTTCGCTGGTAAGGCTGACGGCACCGCAAGCTCGGGGAAGAAGTCGAATTTCTTCTCACGAAAGTAGTGGTTGGGTCCAGAGCGATTGGTCGGATTCGGATTTGGAGTCCATTGGGGCGGGGGGCTTGGACTTGGTGCGTATCGGTTTTCTGCTAGAAAGGTGCTGAGGGCGAGTGACGAATACGAGGCGTCTGGAATCCGTCCTGGTTTTTGGTGTTGGTAGGGATCCACGACGACGGCAACGTCAACGCCGTCGGACGGGGCGCGGTCCAGCGTGGAGACGGAAGGGTGATCGGCAAAATCGGCCAGATCGGCCGAGCCTGGGCGAACGAATACGGGGCAGCTTTCTGTTGAGACACTGGAGTGGCAGTGGTAGTTGTCTTGGTCCTCGAAACTGTTGACGGTGCTGCTGTCGTCGCTCCAGGCCGTTGAGCCGGTCATGTAGGGGGTGGGCGAGCTTCCTGGGATGTCCGGCAAAGGCTTGTCCAGGTGCAGTCGTGAGATGGTGTGCGCAAAGGGGATTGGGGGACTGGGAGGGACGACTTGTTCCATGCCGTCGAGCGAGTGAGACGGTTGTGGCGGCGGAGGCTGCCTCGAGGGTGAGAAGGTTGAAGACATGGCGAACGGGATGAAGGAGAAATTAAGATCAAGAGCAAGAGGAGAGAAGAGGTAATATGGCGACTTTGACAAGGCACAGCCGGTGTGACTGACGGGGACTGGGTTGAGGACCAAAAAAGCGACTCTTAAGGCCTCGTTTCTTTTTCCATCTGCACGTTGTGCACGATCACGAGACAGTCAAAGCGAGAGGAAGCAAGATGAAACAGCAACAAAGGCGAGAAGTTGAAATGGCAATGATGAGGAGAGACAAGAGAGGAGAGGAGAGGAGAGGAGAACAGGAGAGGGAGAGCTGATGCAAGTGCGGTAACACAACCAACGCAAGGGAGTCTGACCATGGCCCCGTTGGCAATCTTGGAGATGAGATGCTCGTATTCTGGACTCGATCCTCATTCTCGGTCCACTCTCGACAAAGTCAAGAAATGCTAGTGAACAAAGAAAGAAGGGCAGCAGCCTATGACAGCTCACATCCGCCCCGGCTGCACTTCCTCTTCTTTCGCCCTCCACCATTCCTTTGTCCACCATCTACAGAATACTATCTACTATCTCCTGCCAGAAAAAGTGTCTCCCAATACTCCGTGAAGAACCGCCTCCGGCCTCGTCAGTTGGGCTCTCAATGCAGCTCAATTTTGAGACCTTGGCCTCAGCACAGGGCACGCGTTCAAGTTCAGGGGCCAGCAGCCTTCAGTGCCTAATTCTGTAGATCAAAATGGTTTTCCTGTGCAAACATTGGCAGAAAACAACTTGCTATCATCACGATCGCATCATGAACTTCTAGACTTCGAGCGCCCAACTTGATGTCTACTCTGGATACTCCACAGCCCCATAAATAGCGGCTCCCATATCTTGGAACCGCCTTGGGAACCGGTTTGACATCTATCAGTCGCATCTTTGCGCTTCCCTGGCTTCTCCCTCCTTTACCCTTGGCTTGCAGGTCGCGAACTCTGCCAATGCTGCTCTCTGCACGCACAGAATCTCAATCTCACCCCCCTCACCGACATCACCTGTGCCTGAATCCTCCCCCCCCACTGCGACAAATTCCAATTGGTCCCAGCTCGGCTGAAGCTTCAGCCCCCAGTGATACCTGATAGGCCAGAAGGCCAGGGCCACCTGCATTGCAGTAAGCGATGCCTGGGATTTGGGATTGCAATCGCGTCGAGTCGACTTGGCCCTTGCTCCTGAGTCTGACTGCTTGCGCCCTTGCGTTGAATTATTGCTTAGAAGTTGGCAGGGCAGAACGTGGCAAGCCTGGAAGGCAAACAACTAAAAAAGCAGGCACAGGGCGCTTCTTGATTGTCATGCACCATATACGGAGCTGGCCATCAGTACTCTGTATGTCCCATGCAAGCACCCCGACCTGCCTGCAGAGTACTCACTTCACCACCACGAGGTGAAGCCGCCGGCTTAGGAAACCTCTGCGACTGACCAGTGAGCACCTGGGCAGTTGTCGATTCCTCCCGCCTTTGTCTGGGGTTGAACTCCCAAGAGCATGGTTCTAATGATAGGTTTGGCCTCCGGAATAGGTAGTCCAGACGAGCAAACTGCCAAAGAAGCGCTGCGGTTCACACCGATATCGATCAGACGCCGACACTCATCCTCGTGGCGGCATCCCCGCCACGCTTTCACGAACTCATTTCTTTGTCTGAATAAACCAATCGGAAGTCCGCGCAGGCACGCGATGTTGCTGAGCTGAGGTTCCTGAACTTGGAAGTCGATTCGGGAATCGGGAGTCGGATAAAGACATATTGTGCATAAGCGACGAAGAAAAGAAAAAGGAGAGGACATGTGCAGGTGGTAAGATTAACCTTCGGTCCTCGCAGAGAGGACGGATATCAAGAATATTCTGCTGTCAATGGACGAGAACCAGTTCTCCCCGGGAATCTATAGAGCCTGTCGGGTCCAATGATGGGATCTTACTTGCTGCCTTTCTGGCGCCAGAAGCTGGAATCAAAGCCAGAGGACCAAGGAAGTTGGCCATGTGGGCACATGGCTTCGGTTCCCCCAATCCCCAGCCATCTGTCTCGGTAAGGTTCCTTGCTCCTCCCTTCCGCAATATTCGCCAGCGGGCACCACTAACAAAGGCGCGTCGAAGCGAAGTCGTTCAGCGCAAAAAGACAAGAAGATTGGTGCATATATCATTCCATTGAAGTCTGTCAAAACATTCAACCTTTTTTAGAGCGGTAGGGATAGGTAAACGGTTGCTCCTTCCCCAACGGTAGGTTAAGTGTCTCCGCCGTTGGCTTAGTGAATGCGTACGGTAATGCAGTGACTCTCTAGGGATCATAATAAAAGAATGGATAAGGAGAGGGGGTCTCAATTCCCGTGGGACAACTGAAAAGATCATCGTAAGCTCGTAACTAATTGAATCACAACAATGGTTATGAAGGATGGAAGGACTAACTAACGGGGTCACTAACGGGGTCAAGCTATACGGACTAGCCTCCAAAAACGGAAGGCCTCAAATGCGGGCGCCGCGGGCAGTATCCACCTGACTTTATGGACTCCCGACCTGGGTTTTTTTCGTAGAGCCTTCATAGTGGAGGGAACCTATGGCCCACTACTCCATCCTTACATATAGTAGACCCAAATCCCAATAAAAGATATTGGGTCAAGTGACCAATTAGTATAGATCGTAGATTTGCTCAACTCAAATCTCTATCGTTATATCTATAGCAGTTTCACTAGACTTCACATCTTAGCCTCCCCCAACCTCCCCCTCCCCCTTAGCCTCGTAATCAACTCCTCATCGCCCGTATGGGCATTATGCTCGAACTCCGGCTGCCGATTATACGCGATGCGGGCGACATCGACTAGTATCCGGGCCGTCATCCCGAAGACGCGGTACCGGGTTTGCTCCGTCACTGTCTCCGTCTCCGTTGACATTGACATTGACTTCCGCCTTTGCTCCTGTTCTTGGTTCTCGAGGGCATGCACGGCTTCTTGTTGTTCTTCGTCGTGGGGGCGCGGTTTTATGACTCGGCTGGGGTCTATCGGGACGTGGAATTGGTGCACTGGTGTCGGGGTCAGTATTCGATCATGGTTATGAGAGGGTGAGGATGGTGTCGAGTGCGTAGGTAGGTAAGAAGGTAGATAGTAGAAAAGGTAGCATACTCCTCCACTGCGTCCCCCACCACTCGGTCCAAACACCCCGATACCACTCTCCATCCCCTCCGCTCTCCCCCGGCCTCACCCTCAAAAAATCCGCAAATGGCGCCGTAAAAACCGCCGCGACCTCGCGCGCATCAAGTCTCGGAATCAACTCCGTTTCTGGGTCTGCGTCCCGCCCTGTCGCTTCATCATGGGAATGTAAAAGGGCCACGACGGGTCGAACGACGAGCTCTGTTCGTGCTAGTGAGCATGGGATCTCGCCGAGATGTTCGACGCTGAATGGTGGCGGGAGGGGGGAGGTTAGGCCTGGAAGGCCGATTTCCTCGGATGCTTCGCGACGGGCGGTTTGGAGGGGGGATTCAGATTGTGAGTCGGATTTTCCTGGATAGCTTTCAGTATCACACATTATGGATAGGGATGATCAGAGGTAAGAGTGAGGATAAGATGACTTGAACTTGACTTAGGAGTACGCACCACCTGGTAGAGCTGCTTGCCCGGCATCTAGAATGATCGTGACGTGAGCAATTATCTTATGCCTACAGATCTATGTATCCATTTAATCTTGGGATCAGGCAAAAAGCATACAAGAACTCAAGGTACTCGCCCTGATAGTCAACACAACGCGCAGATCGCCATTGCTATCCCCATAAAGCAAAAGCAGGACCGCGGCGCGGCGCGACAGCGGAACAAGGTCGTAATTTGTTGGTGGCGGAGTAAAGGACCGGAGGCGGTTGATCGCGGCCTGGGCTTGTTAGAATGTGGTCATTGATTGACGCTGGACTTTAAGAGATTAGAGAAAGTTATTACAACTTACCTGAGATGCAGGATTCAGCCGAGGCATATCTGCTGTACTGGGTTTTGAACCCGATGTTGCTGAAGATAGATGTCGCCGATGCCGGGGTGCGGAGAAGAAGATGGAGATAAGATTGAGATGAGGATTGGGATTGCGACTGGGGCGGTTGGTGTTGGCGATGCGGAGTGCGCAGGGAAAGGGCGCCCTTCGCATTCTTTCTAATCTGAAAACAGATCTGATATCTCAGGGAGTTCCTGATCTACTTGCGCTGATGATTGGGTGCGAAGATGGAGGAGTTGGTTGTCTGGACTCTGCAGCAGCTGAGTTGCCAAGGTTGTGGGGAGCCGAACCGCCGGAGATCTTGGAGGCTGCGAGTCACAACCAAAATATAGAGTAGAGGCGGCGATGAAACTTAGTAGGAAATCTTGATATACGGTCCATGTGGTTAAATATTTGTTTAGATACATTCCAAGCAATTGTACACGTTGTTTGTCCAACCATATCACTCCAACCATTGTTATTCTGAAGTCCATGTGCCGGCTCCTGGTCCTCCCATCTATCTATAAAACATCACAAAAGGAACAAAACTGACAGTGAATGTACGAGGCAAAAAAATGTTGCCTCGAGTAGAAAAGTCTATCGTACAAGCATAACACAACACGCGAAGGTAAGGAAAGGAGTGAAGATCATCTATTTCGTCTCCTTCTCACCCTGCTTTGAGGAATCAGGCTGCGGCTTCTCGGCCTTTTCGCCGTCCTCCATAGCCTCGGAAGCCTCACCAGACTGGCTAGCCTCGTACTTGTGGTCCTCGTCAATGTCCTCCGTGTCCTTCGGGGCAGAGACGCCCTTCTCCTCATTCTCGCTGTTCTGCTGGTTCTCCTCTTCGATGAGCTCCTGCTGCTCCTTGATGACCTCCAGGCGCTGCTTGTTGGTGGCGGCGCCCTCGGCGTTGTGCACCTCGAGCTCGATTTCGTGGAAGAGTTCTTCGGGGATACTCGATAGAACGGACTGAAGAGATTCAATCTGGGAAGACATCTCTGCTTCCTTGCCACCCTGGGCGTAAACATAGGCATTGCTGAGGACAAGCAGAGTCGACGGAACGCCCTGCTTCAACCGGAGGTCGAGCCACTGAGTGATATCCTCGCGCAGGCGAGCGGGGGAGACGCCGTGCGTGCGGATACCACGGGAAGCGCAGGCCATCTGCAGCTCAGGAACAGAGAGGGACTCAACTCCCTCGTAGAAGATTGCGCGATCGTCACGCTTGATCTGGCGCATGCGGTGGCGAATGTTGTACCGGAGCATGGCGTCGGTACCGAAGGTGTTGAGGTTCATGTACTTGCAGATACCAACGAGCTGGGGCCGGGACAGGTTGTCGAGGGTAAGGTCATCCTTGAAGATCTTGCAAACCTTGATGACATCTTTTGACGGAGTCTCTCCGGTGCTTCTGATCTTCTTGAAGAATTCGGCAAACTCCTCGTTGCGAACCGTCGCTGCCGTCACGGGAAGACCCGATTCCTTCAGAGTGTTCTTCAGGAATGTAGAAACCTCCTTCCGGGTGGAGCTCAGGCTCAGCGCCTTCTTCTCGCGGGCAGACTTTCCTTCGTATGTGCTGGGCAAGAGGTTGGGGAACAGCTTGAGCGCGATGGGCAGTAGCAGCTCCGCGAATGGAATAATGACGAACATGGAGAACGGAACCAACCGACCAAGATCGGTGACAGTTCGTTTGAGCTAGACGCCGTTAGCAGTCACCCGCCAAAGCCGCACCACTGGAACCAACCTGTCTATGCTCCCTCCGACTGAGCTCATACCCACCCGCCATCTTCAATGCCAACCTCGAACTAATTTTCACCTCCGTAGCCAAGAGCTTCGTGCCATCCCAGTAATGCTGCACCTCCTTCTTGATCTTTTGTCCGATCGTTAACTTCTTGGCCTCCTTCTTCTGCTCCTCCCCAACCTTCTTATCCTCCGCGGCCTTCGTTAACAGTTCTCCTTCCTTGCCTTGAGTCTGTGCGACATTTTGCGACTGAACTGAAGGGGCGCCCTTGGCGTTGGTTTCTTGAGTTGCCTTGGTGACTGGGGATTGCGTCTGGTCCGCGGGAATGGGCTTCTTGGCTTGCTCCGCGTTGAAACCAGGGGGCGGTAGGTCTGATGAGCCTGAGGTGTTTGTGGACTGTTCTGTAGCGTATCCTCGTTTCGGGATAAGGATTGCGAGAGCGGATACTTGAGAGGGGAGGTTTCTGCTGTTCGCTCGGAGGCTGGCCGCTCCGAGAGCTCCGGCATAGCGCGATCGGGCTGGAGGACAGAAAATATGAGTTTAATGAAATAATGCGAGAGCGTACGAGGTCATGCAGAGCGATCAAGAAGTCAGGCAGGGATGAAGCTCACAAATAAGGTTGGGCCTCAGGACCGGAGCGGTGCGGACGAGTCGAGCGGACCTCATAGAAACGGACATGGCGGAAGGGTTGCTCGAGTGAGCGGACGAGACAGTAGGGAGACGCAACAAGTCTAGCGACGGGTCTTAACTCTCAAGAGGACGTTGCAAATGTGTTCAAACTGGATAAAGTGAAGCGCGATGAAGTGGCGGGTGGTGATGTGGCCATCATCTCAGCCTGCACGAAGTCCGCAGGCAGAGTCGGAGGCGTAGTGCACGTGATCTCGGAGTTACGTGTATGCTCCGGTCTGGCCAGGCCTAGCCCTCTGGCCTTCCACGACTTATATAACTAGGAGTACATACTTGCTGATACCTACAGGAACTTTGTGTGTAGTATTCTGTATCCAGAACAGTAACGTAGTCATAACATTGAAAACGTAAATAGTCACCAGTCTAATCTCTAATTAAAAGCAGTATATAAAGCATAGCATTAGTAGCAAAAACACAATGACTGCCAAAAATCATGGAGCGTGTGGCGCTCCGATGTAAAGACGAGAGAATGGTCATAGACAAAAGAACGACCGGTAAGAAGTTGGGTATCATGAGGTTACCATTCAAATACGACAATCCAAATAATACTCCAGGAAAAGAAAGCAGAGGCGTTAATAGTAGTGCTGGTCCGTAGTGTTCGTTCCGATATGAACTCGTTACTTCGTGCCGCCCTCGACGGCGGTTGAAACTCCAGTTGAATCAAGAAGAGGAATCTTCTCAATACTGGCGTTGTCCGAGTTGCCCTGCTGCTTCCCATCAATATGGGTAATCGTGGCGATTCCGGGAGTTGTAGGGCTCATTGCTCCCTCGGGACTCGACTGCCATCGTGTAACATCTTTCTTCAATTGTTCGAGTTCCTTCTGGAAGCGCTTGCCAAATACATCAATGTAGTAAGTCGCGCCGTTGTGGATACTCAAGACAAAGAGACCTGTGATGAAAATTCCACTTGCCCACCGCGACCAAAGCCAAATGGGGCATGGGACCATGGTCAAAAGTGCATAAAGATACTGGATCATCATGAATGCAGGGGCTTGGAGTGATTCAGGAAGGCTAAGGACGAATCGACCGATCCACGCCTTGGCGTAGGATTTGCGAAGCCAGGTAAAGCTTGTCGGTCGGCCGGCGGCGATCTTGTCTGCACGACGGACGGTGATAAACAGGTGATAAGATAGTTGCCAGACCATGTAGGGCACGGTCGCCCAGATTATCATCGAGAGAAGTCCAAAGTGTTCAGGAGACCCAGGCTCGCTTGTTTTGATGTCATAGACAGCCGGAAACTGCTCCTTTAACATGTCGAGTGGTGTTAGGTGGACAATGCAGTGGAGGGCCACTGGGGGCATGATGTGAATAAAGAGACTGCCAGTTGTTTAGTTGAATGAAGGCTACAATATGCAGTATTAAAAAGACTCACCTGACGACCTTGTCCATGCTATGGAAAACCATGGAGTTTCGCCACATAGCAATCGCAACTGCGTTGTTTCCGAAAACCAGGCAAAAGGTGCTGATGAAGAGCCTCTTTGACTGGGGAAATGCATAGAAAGAGAGCATACAAAGTAGATTGACGAAGTAGCAAAGGTCCGCTAGGAAATAATGGTATCCAATCGAACGGTACCTGTAGAATCGGATCGGCATGAAGTAGGCGAGTTGGGCGCTGAACCAGATGTGAAAGTACTCAGGGTACGATCCAAGCAGATAACCGCTGATGAAGATGTTGAGGACACCCGCTATGAAGGAGATCTTCTCCCGGAGTGTAACTGCGGAGGCCGCATTCCACCGTTTAGACAAGCGTTCCACTCCGGCGTTCATCCGGCGGCGGTATTTCTCCAGCTGTTCATCGGCGGTGGGCACTCTCCGCTTCCACTCGCCCACGACGCGGTCCCTAGCATTCTTTGAAGTTGAGCGGAGCTTTTCCTGTTGCTTCTTGACCTTCTCCCTCTGCGAGTTCAAGGATCGCTGAATTCTTTCGAGCCTTTGAGACAAAGAAAGGTTATCAAGAAGGTCGAATACTGTGAGCTGGTCGAGAGGTGGAAACGTTTCCCAGTCATCTTGATACGAAAATGAACTGCGCAATAGTCGAGGTCTGGTAGAGGGCGATCCCGGAGGGGAGACGTAATCGGATTCCGAATCCAAAATGTCTTCCATGGCTTGTAGCTCAGGCGAAGAAACGCTCTTCGCGTCCGAGTTTCCTCGTTGATGGTAACCACCTTCGTCCATGATGAGTTTTTGCTGAAAGGAGAAAATCGTGGGGCCGTCACGGCTATCGTGGGGGTATGGCCGACTGAGGAAACGCGCGAGTGTTAGCAAGCCCATGTTTTCGTCTTCTGGTTTCGCAAGGGAGTAAGCAAGCTCGCTGCGCCCGAGGACGAGGCGGGGAGTTGACGAGGTAGCAGGCAACTCTTGAGGAAAGAACAAAGAAATTGAAGATATGAAAGACTTATCGCACCATCACAGAGGGACTTCAAGGCGGGGGTAAAGGAGCCTTACCTCGATCTAGAGCAGCACTAACTTATCAGGTCCTCAGCGGAGGACGCAGGAGCAGACGAGCTCTGGGTGAGTTGGAGAATCGAGAGAAGATGCACCAGTGACCGTTAACGCTCAAGGCGCATGACCGTGGGCCAGTGCATGAGTAGAAGACAATCAGAGGGTTTGAAAACGGCCACGGGGCGCCGAAGGAGGGAAGACGAGCAGAGAGGACGAGATGATGCGAAGCAGGGAGCAAGTGGGAATGACGATGTTTTGGGTGTGCACGCGTTGCGGGCTGTGGTTGGCCAAAACTCTGGCTGGGTCCGGCCACGGGATCGGCGCCATTGCGGGGCCTGAGGGTGGCAAAGAGATACCTGAGGCACAAAGGGACTATATCTAGTTAACCATGTTACAGTATCTCTGAGTCACCTCACGACAGCAGTTAGTCAGGGATCAGTCAATGTTCCTGAAATCCTCCGGCAGCTGATACTCGACTTGTGGCGACGGATAATTGACAAAGGCAGCAAATGAGAGCTACGTGAACTACCACAAGAGAACGACGAAGTACGGAGTACAGCATGCTTTCCTGTAACCCTGGAGGCTCCTTGATTGATAAGATACAGAAAACCATGGTAGTTTACCCAAATGTATGGATAGAAAACAGCCACAGTAGCTCAGCCTCGAATGGAAGCGGTCAAAATTCGCTAACCGCCGCGGAAGGTCATTTTGTCTTCGCAGATGTCAACATATATAGTTGAGGGCACAACGATCTTTCTGTGCTCTCCAAGGTTGACAAAGGAGATACAGCCTATATCAGGTCTTTATGTATGAAAATCTGTTCACAATTGATTTGTTTCGAGATATCAACTTGCTTGCCTATGATCTGGCCGGTATGATTAATGCGCAAAATAGTACACCAGAAACCTCCAATAAATGTCCAAGAAATCATAGCCCCGAGAACAAGATGAGACGCGCACAAATTATGTATGATGAATCTTAAGAAAGGAGTGCTGAGGCCACCGCACTACCCGTACCTCAGTAGCCGGGAAAGGGAAACGGTGGATGCACACTAGGTGCCGTGAGAGGGCCCCAGAAACCAGGTTGAGATGTGTGCCCTAAAGTCTGTGTGGCAAATTGATTGGCGAAGTGGTCTGATAAAGAAGTAGGCCCTGCGGGATGGAGACCCTGAGGAATGCCTGGGCTTCTGGATGGTTCGGGGCCCGTCAATATGGCTGGATCAATATCGGAAGAGTAGGCTGATATGTTCCTTTCCAGTGAGCTCTTCCGGCTGACGGACGAGCTGGGAGACGGCGACATCAACTGATAATAGTCGGAGTCCGCTGATCGCTTGCCATTTCTCAAGGATTGAGAGTATGTATCTTCAGAAATTATAGGTATGTTCCGACATGATCTCCGTACTGGCTGCTGGTCTCTGCTTGCGACCAGCGGCTCTCGTACGCTGTCGCTGATCGCCAGACCTCGTAGCTCATCCTCCAAATTGACATGGGACACATGGATTGTGGTGTCACCACCTGTTGACTCAATACGTTAGCCTCGTGAACTCGTCTGATGGCCCTGGAAGGTAGGTGGGAGCATTCATACTGATTTTGCCTTCCAAGTATAGCTCCTCCATTGCACGAACATAAAATATCTCGTCCAGTACTTGCAGGCGAACTGCCGGTGAGATCTGACGTCGTACATCTTGACCAGCATCCTTCAATTTCTCTGCGGTGACTCCATGGCTCTCTCTAAGCTCGCAGAGAATGTGTACCAGCAGCCGCAATCGCTCTATACGGCAGTCTTCGGTTAGCACAGCCTGGTGCAGCATAGTATCAAGACGCGGTAGTCTTACCAGGCTTGGGCAGATGGTCAGGCTCTTTATGCATTACTCTGGCCGGCCACCATTTTGGCTTGGTCTTCTCTGGGTCGTTACCCTCGGACCCTCGCTTTCCATTGTATGGGAAATTCACTTGCTTCCGCGGCTCCACGAATTTGACAAATGCCTTTGCGATTACTCGGCAGTTGAGCTGTTGGAAGCAGTCAAACCCCTTTTCGTAGTAGGTTCGTAGAAGCTTTGTCTGCCCGACGCGAAGTGTTGAGCGCTTTATAGGCGAGTCAGGAGACGGGGGCTGCCATGAGTCAGGCCGTCGTGAATTGCGCCTATGTCGCTTGCTCTGGAAGGACTGCCATTCGCAGGGAATAAGTCCTGAGATTCGGGGCAGTGACGAGTGGTACCATGAAGGCGCTGACGGGTTGGACAAGACGCCTGGCGGGAAAAAGTGAGCTTCCAGTCTCCTTGACTTCCGCAACAACACACCTGCACTTCTCTTCTCCCGCGAAAAAACGTACCTGACTGCCACTCTCCATTCGCCAACCTCAGGAATCGCTCTTGCACCCTGTCTGTGAAAATCGTGTTTTCGTGACCTGCAATTGACGATGATGTCTTGGCTTGGAGTTCTCCCCGGTGGTTGATGAACATAACGGCGAAATGAGAATACGGCAGGGCTATTTGTGCGGGCTGACTGTACGGCAACTATGTCGATATTTTTTTTTTGCATGAAAGACCAATCTGCACAGACACAGTGCATACACTTGATCCCGACGATTGAGATGTCATGTCCTGATACAATATCATCTCACGTTGCTCCTCCTTTACCATCGCTGGCTGCGCATATGTGGAACTCGTCATACTCAGAAACACACCACTTGAGTCACAACAAGTCCGAATCGTCCAGGGAATATGGTAAATTATAGGTGAGCAGAGACTTGTGGAAGGTGATGCAGAAAGATAACCAATGTTTTTTTCAGGTCTGTTGATCGAGCTCTCGAGTTGAGACAACCCGAGGGGTGTCGGGCGAGCCTTATAATAATATTTCCATGGCGCTGCGACTGGGCCTGGCGACAAAAATGCAAATACAAAATGTACGAAGTACGTCTCAGTGTCTGCCAATGCGTTGTTGTGGCTGACATGACGTTCAGGCTAATGCAAGGAAAACAAATACACACAGAATCAAAGATCCAGCCACGGACGAGGATCATCCTATAGGCAAGCCAAGTCTTTATATCCTGGAACGTTGGGCGCTTGGTTCCGCATCGGTTCTTCATCGACAAGGATTATCTACTTCACTCAACGATACCATGGACTGTCGTATAGTCGGACAAGCCGATAACCCTACTTCAGGTGGTGGCCAGGTTTCATTGAGCACAGTTCAAGAACGGGACCCCTGGCAACCCCCACACTCCACACCCAGACAATCGTCATAGGCTCCGGAAATTTGCAGCCTATCGTTTCTATTGAACCCGCCACTATCTTGAAGAGATAATTTGCTTCGTCCAGGCCTGCAGGACGACTATTGTTTGACATTCCCAGTATTGACACCGATCAATGCCCGGCGTCTAGGCACATAAAGAAGCCTTTTCCCGCACAATCCGAGACGACCTTCAATGATTCTGGCTCGAGTTTTCAGCCCGAAATGGGAAATGCTGCCACCGCGATAAAGGATCATCCTAGGCAGCCCTGGGCATGGGCCTCTGAGCTGCTCGATTTGTCAACATGAGCGTCTGAGCTGTCTCCGCATGTCAACCGCGCTGCTTCCACCTTGACTCGGGACTCGTTGGCCCACAGCTTGATGGAGACTCGAACACCGAAACAATGCAAATTGTCCTTAGTCTCTTTTCAGGTGGCAACTCAGGACACCAATGAACTCGACCATGGACATGAAGATAAAGTTGACTCCTCGATAGTCTGCTATTGAGGGGCAGCATCCACCAGTGGGATCGGTTCCTCGATTCGAACAACCAACGCACCGGTTCTGGAGTAACCAGCCGGCCTTTGTGGGTGCTGACCGCCAATCACTGACGCCTGCTCACGGACGCCAGATCTTACCTGAAACCGCTCTTAGAAGTGAAGCTTATTGTCTCGCGGAGCAAGAGCTATCTAGTCAGGTCTCGCGGAAACCGACAACCCTACCTTGTTGCTCAGAGGGTCAGACCTCCCATTCCACGTCACTCAAGAGCATCATGAACCAGACCAGTATCAAACGGCGTATCTCAAATCCCACAGCGGTTATTGGGCTACGATCCATTGCCCGTCTCAATGGAATCCGGGAACGTCCAGAAAGGCCTTATTAGGCACCTGCAGCGGCATGACCTAAGGAAGAAGGCATGATTTGGACAGCGACACATGGACCCTTCTTTTCGCGGCGGTTTCGACTTTTGACGAAAGGCGGTTTTGACTCCTTAGCGCAGCCAGAGAAGTATGATCCCAGATCGTCGTCTGTCCCAGTTATTGGGAGAGGCGAAACCGAGAGAAGACCAACTCGTCTCACCTTTTGCGGGGAAATGGGGATCTTCTTGTATTTTCCTTTTCTGTTTATTGCTCTGACTCGTCGATACTGTCAGGATTTCGATCGCAACTTGAATAACTCGCGTGTGGGCGGAAGTTATTGCCGGGAAACCGTGCAGATGTGGCTTGTGGGCACCGGGGTCTGAGCTACACCGATTGTACCTATAAAAATGACCCATCACACAGATACAGAAGCCAACGTCTTGCGCTTTCCCGATACGCAAGCGACCCCACAAGCTGGATCAGAGTTTTCAGTTATGCCTCTTCGAGAATGTTTTGCTTCTGGCAAATCCAGGAAAGAATACAGTGCAATCTCCTTCGTGAACAGCCCCACAATTGCCGAGTACTCTTACTGATAGGAACAGATGAATGGATTGGTTTATGACATACATTTCCGGCTGTCAACCATCAACCGACGCTCGGGGCGTGGCTCTGAAGGTGTTGGAATCACTACCTCTGCTTGCGGCGCTCAGAACCACTGAGATCTCCCACCAGTAGTATGAGCCCCCTTAACTACAGACTACGTGACGCTGGACTATGCCTTTACGCTTAAAGTCACGTAGCTATCATGATCGCAAAAATCCATCATGCTTCGCTGGGCGAACAGTCTATGCTATACAATGCCAAATACGCAGTCTCACCACGTACGCATCGCCATGTACCTAATCACGCTGATTTGCGCATCTCATCTCGCTTTACCTTTCCGTGTCCACAGTTCGCGGATCATCCTCACTTTCCTTCTTTCTCACCAGACTTTCGCGATCGATCGGAGCAGCGTCAGGGTTAACGTCCTGGGTCGTCCCAGGAGTCTGGCATGGATTTGATACATAGACCACGAAGGCGAAGAAGGCGGCCCACTCGAGAGGCTTCGGAGCTCCACTGCCTGCATTGCTCGCCTTAAAAGGTCAAGACGAAACTCTACTCTCCACCTTGAGCGGCCTCGAATATTTTTAGCGATGCAGAATAGATACATGTTCAATTAATGGACTTCGATCGAACTCGATATCTCGCCTTCTCAACCAATGCCAACAAGGGATACTTCGGCTGCGTTACACAGAATAGTTGTTGGCGCCGTTCTCGACCACCGCAACTGACCTTCGAATATCTTTGGTGCCAGCACAATGCAAGCAAAAGCTGATCGGACACTATGCGACCCCGAATTGACTGATCGAGTCTTCAGTCCGCCGGAGGATCGACTCCCTGAGAGCCTCCCACTGCGACGAACATGCGCAGCCTTGACGCCCCCCTGCCCGGCGCGGAAGACCGGAAGGAACTCAATCCTGGCCTCTCCGTGGCTCTGTCATGGAGACACTCGGTTGCCACCGTGGCATTGTCAAGCAAGGGACCCTACATAGCTGTCTGCCGGAACAGAGCTCAATAGTTTGGTTGATGATGCAGGATGATCGTCGATGCTCTGAAACTCAACTGAAGTCTAGACGCTGCGAACACACGCGAAGAGAGCATTGCGGCACAGACGACCAGCGTCAAATCAATGGAATTGTTCCTCGGCATCACCTCGGCAGTACCTTGTTGCGATTTTTGAGTTCCGGTGGATACACGAAGATACGAGGATCCCTGGCGGCATTGATGTTCGAGTTGACACACGACATTCAGGATCATGTCCCTGTTGCCTTTCGCCTCCGCAACGCCATATAATTGACAGGATCAGTGCATTCGTCAGCATCAAGCCAGGTAGATAAAGCTTTTCGGCTTCTTTTGTGGCAAGTAGCATGCAGTCGGTCCAAAATGGCCAGCCGTCAACTGTCGCCACCTATGTCACAGCTGAGTTTGTCAGAATAGTGGGACAGTGCGACGCGCTAGATGCTCGTTGATAGTTCTTCTCTTACTCTTCTTGATCACGATCGTGACGTGAGTCTTCTGCGTTGCATTGTCTTTGGCCGAGCAATCGTGACACCTGCAGAGTGCCTGGGTCTTCACGGTGAGGAGATACAATAACGACTGCGCATGCATCATAAGCTCGGATTTTATGTTTGCCCAGCACAGACACTCTAGGTCTTACGCGTCTGTCGATGAGCATTCACCGAGACCATACAGCGCAGCAAGGACGGGATAGAAGTAGTGAATCACATCTTAGTTTCGGGGGTCAGTGCCAAGGTCTAGTCTATTGCTCATGAGGTGATAGATGTGGACGCTACGGTCAAGAAACATAGTCACCGAGTGCCGAGACAGATACGGCAGGCTTAATTTGAACAGATGACAGCGCGGAACGAAGATGATCGTATACTCCGGGTTCCTGTCTGGAGGTACATATGGCCGCGCGACCTAATTATCAACAAGCGAGACAGCAAAGCTTGCTCTGCTCCTCCAACGGTCAAAAAGCCTTCCAGGCACCTCACTCTACCAGGAAGTTTATTGAACAATTAGACTACATGTTTTGCATCCTCTGTACCCACCTTGGGAAACGCGAGGACGAACTTCTCCCGGAATATCGTGCCTTAGGAAGCCCGGGTGGGCGGCGACGCCTGAGCCCTTGGGGACGGCTCCTCAAACAAGCTGAAGGTCTCGAGCAAAGATCGGTTCAGTGGGCTTAAAATGCAAATATGTATCTGAGAACAGTAGAATAGTAGTTGTTCATGTTAGCTGCTGTTTGACTTGCAAGATGAGAATTTCTGGCGGGCCAGTTGGCCGCTTCCAGAAGAAGGTGACCCCGGCCTACCAAGCAAAAAACTACGGGCACCAAGACCATTACCCTTCTCGTTCTAGTAGGTGAGCAGCGCCTCCCTGAAGTCGCGCCGCTCACCCTGATCACGCACGGCTGGGTAATTGCGGTAATCAGTTAAGAGGCTATTTATTTATCCTTTGCGCTAGAACTAGTCTCAGGTTATAGGTCAGGTGGCATCGACCTGCGTACTCCAACTCCCGGGCCATTGGCAGTATCAAATGCTTACCAAACGAGATTTGAGAGTCTTGGGCCTGTTCTCAATGGCGTTCTTAACTTCTGAGTCTTGGATTGAGTTTAGCATTGAGCATAACTCTAAAGTATCTACGTAGAGTGTGCTGAATTCATAGAGTGTCTGCAGGTTATGTCCGGACTACCCCTAGTACAACAGTGGGGTCCTGCCTCTTAAGACTAAGATAGCGATGTTAGGCTCCATTCATCCCTTCAACGTAGGCGGCTTGTCGGACTGGAAGAACAAATCCATCGCGGTCACGCATGGGCGAAGGCTACAGAAAAAAAAATATTATGGAATATGCGAGTTTTGCTCGCGCTAAAATCGCAAGCCAAACCAACCACTACCGGAGGTCCCAAACACTACTTAGCAACGCCCGAAAGTTGCAAAGCAATCTGTCAAATTCCCTAAGATAAACATCCCATGAATTCCCTCCCCATCCCGCCTGGTGCATCATACTCACTCTACGATACTGTATAGAATAGAAAACTCCAATCCACTCAGTTGGATTCCATCGCCCCGCGCCCAACTTCCCTTACAACCCTGTGAGCCTGACCCAGTGCCTCTTGAATGAGTTCCACCCGTCTCTGTACTTCCTGTGTATGTTCAGGGTCCTCCCCAGCTTCAGATACGTCCCCCTCGACAGTAACAGCAGCCCGCAGATCACGTGTCAGATTATCAATTTCGTCGCGCAGCTTCTGATGGAGCGAGTTGAACGTTCCCTCCATCAATTTACCATAATCGGCGGTTATACTGTTGGCAAAGTTTGCAAACAAAGGTGAGGACGTGAGATGCCGGTTCATGGTTTGCTTGCGGCGGGCGTCGCTACCAGCACCTGTTGGACGGCGAAATTCATGTTTAGTCGGGAGTCATGAAAGTACCTGGAATTCAATATTTCTGTGGATCGTACCATATTGCTCCCTGCAGGAGTTATAAACTGGACGCATGACTCCCGCAATGTAAGAGCTGTCGTGGCCGCCTATGGCGTCGAGTTTGCACTTTCTAGAGTCACAGTGAGTCAATAATTATCTTTCTGCGTTGACTTGAAGCTATGGGGAGAGGTAAGATACTCAGTTGCGTAGCATAGGCCGTCCAGTGCAATATGGATAGCATGTGTTATACATCTTTGCCGTGTTGCCAGATTTGGGAGTAGATGCCGCATAGTGTCCGGTGCAATATCATGGTGTTCTATTTCAGCGGATGTGGTCAGCCTGGCATATTCAGCGCCTCTCGCCTTTCCCAAACATTGGGAGACTACCGTCAATGGAGTCACAGATTTCTTGGAATAATCTGGATATTTCCTCGTCAATTTCATCCTTCTGTTCTTCCAGGATATCAAGTATGGTGTCCCATTCTGCTGAAAGCCGAGTACTTCCCAGACCGAGGATTTCTTCGTTCCAGCAACGATATGACTTGGTTTTGGTCTGGTACGTGCCGTTGTTGCGACACCAAGCGGCGTATGTTGAATGGTGCCACTACCACCAAGAAACATCGTCAGGTACAACGTTATTTCTTTCCTTTTTTGTTTTTTGGGTGCCAATCGGACTTACGGTTGCCCAGTCCCTGCTCGCCGCGACTGCATGATCTCGCCAGATATTTCGGGAGTTGCCTGCGTCGGGATTAATTTGGCGCATATTTTGAACGTTAGAAGGAAGATCTATTGCTCACGTATTGTCTGTTTAATCGAACGTCTAAACTGTCGCTCCAAGTTATCCTGCAAAAGGCGGATGTCTGATCCACGGGAGGTGATTCTCTATACAATGTCAGTAATCACGCCCTTTTAATTGTGATATATATTCGAAACAGCCCAAGGGACCTAGCGAGAGAAAGAAGTGGCTCACTATCCGGCAAGGCAGTCACCGTACCCGTTGGAGAACCTGTTCAGCGTCGCTCAAAACGCCACGGAGGACTTCAGCTCGCGTGTGAGTGACGGTATCAGATCCCGCTGCAGCCCATACAGATATAGAACCCAGAAGCGCGGGCACTTGAATCTGAAGAAACGCCTCCGTTGCACGAAGCTGCGCGTCAGCAGGGACGGACTGACAGTAGCGACGAAGCTCCTTGATTCCACTAAGCTCGAGGTATGCATTGGCTTGATCGGGGTCCTGAGCGCGGTGATCGGAGTAGAGCGTATTGCTCACACAGAAGACTCGGGCTCGGTTACCCCAGGCACGCATCAAAGAGTTTGTCACCCGCTGATTCCGTCTCGTAATAAGGAACTGCTTCAGTCTAGCCAATACTTAAGTCAGGGCATAGTCCAGACCGTGCAAAAAGTTGATGGACCACTTACTCCAGCTCAGCTGCTTCTCTCTGGTCACTGCAATCAAGTCGGGTCATTGATCTATTCTAGCAGCAGAAATGTCAGGTCAGGCCCACTTACCTTAGGCTGGCTTCTTCTGCAGCGAAGTTCTGACTCCTTCTTCCGGTCGATCGTCGTTTCCGGGTCCGCGTATTTCTGATTCTCTGGTCGAGGTCGTTAATCCGATCGTCAAGGTTGCGGATCTGCACTGCTTCGGTTGCAGAGGCTGTCCGTCCTGTCTCTCTAGCATCCACATCCTTGCGGTTGTCCCGTCAGCCCGCGTTCGATGTAGTTGGGAAATGGTATGCCTGCCTCTGAGCGTGTACAAACAATTCGTATCGGTTGATCTTGCACGCATCGGCGAATGATATCACCTATTGATTGATCTGTCGTGCAGCGGGTAATTGAACTAACAACGAACACCTCGTCACAACTGTGACGAAGATACTTTTCGGTCGCCCGTACTCGAGCGTAGTTCAAATCGCGGAACCCTAAAGGCTTGTCAACCAAGGTACCCCCTCCGGAATGAAAACGCGAAAGTTACTACCTGGGAGGTCAGCCAGAATCAAACCGGTGCGCAGAATTGGTGATCGCAGATAGACCCTAGTTGGTCGCCATTAGAGACACATCACGACAGCCCTATGACGGGTCGGACTCTCTCAAACCTAATCAACTTGACAAAAGGCCATAAAGCCGTCCTATCACCACCACTATGGTCAGTGGTTAGGCGGTCCAAGATGTCCATGCATTCATTAGCATGGCTCGCCACACGGGGCTCCTCGAGCCTGTCACGCCCCCCTGGATGGTTATCCAGCCTAGCTATAGCCCATTCCACTAATGTTGACACAATGGACTCTGCTGCATCTTCTCCATCTCTGGACAGGAATTCAAGGTCAAGCTCCGGCCGGTTAGGGAACAAAGAGCGAAATGTATCCAAGGCCTTTGTGGCAGCGGTCCTGATATTTTGCTGTTCCTCCGCTTGGTCGACTTCGCGATAGGCATCCGTGTAAAATCTCCTGACGTTCGACAGCAGTTCCTCGAAAAGTTCCCGGATCTCTACATTGTTCATGAAATCCGCTTTGACGGTATAATTATCCGGATACTCCTCATCCACATTTCGAAACTCGGTAACAACAGTGGTGCAGGCAGCCCCATCTCCGCCCTACATTGCAATAAGCGCCTTCACATCAACAACCAGAGCGAAGGATCTATTCGTTGACTCACAGAACGCGCCAATCCATTCTCATCAAGGATAGAATTTATAACACTGCTCTTCCCTGCCAAATCAATCAATCTTCCGTCTTCACGCCCAATAGACGGCAACCTACCCATTCCCGAGTCACCAATAAACCCCACGGTCCGTGTTGTAGGGTACGCAAACCGACTCGCCTTCAGCAGCTGTTCATACAGATCATGAATGGCACTCGTGGGTTCCTGCGCCAGCTCGCGCTCACCCATAAACTGCGCGAGTTCCGCGGTTTGACCTCTCACATTCCGCAGTGCATTCTGAAGCCGAATATCGTAAATCGGAGCCCGGGGAAGTTCCTCCTCCCGAACATTGTATAAGTGATCGCTGTCATCGTCGTCGCTATCATCATGCCATGATGCGAGGCTACTGTTGCCATCTGAGCCCTCGTCTGCCGCACCGTCTGGGTCTGCTAAGATCAGGTTCTGGAAGTGAGAGCTCACAGCACCCAATGGAGATGTTGGTGTCTGTGGCCTTTGCTGAGGCTCGGTTGTAGGAGCACCTTCTGGAATGGGAGTGGCATTGTAGAGATCCCTGTAGGTTGTTTGGTGAGCGGTAGGGGTCAATTCAGAGGCTCTCTGGCCATTAGACAAAGTACTTCCAGAATCAATAGCCGCGTGGCTCTGTACTTCGCTCAGACGTAAATTCTGGAATAGCAGTTGCGTGGTAGGCGTGATGGAGCGTTGATTGACTTCGTGGTCAACCGAGTCGTTCATAGAGGAAGTCGGCGTTAATCGGCCTGTTGACGGGGGGCTGTAGGAGGAGGTAAGCTCGACCGACGGCAGGACATGGTCCTGGAGACGGCTATGTGAGATTCTGCGGCTTCTCGAGGTGGTCCTGGGATCTTCGGCGGTGCCGGCCATACTGATATTGCTGGCGATTGTTTGTCCTTCCGCTTGGGTGTGTACCCCGAAGACTACAGTTTAGAGGTTTAGAGAAATAAAAAGAGGTTCAGAAACAGTCTTGATGAGCGCGCAAACTGGCTTATTTAGAGACCCTCATAGAGAGGAGGGGGGGAGGCTAGTAGGTGGGGGAGTTGTGCGGCGCTAATGTGTGAGCGATTAGTGGATGACGCATGTTGCTGTGCCGCAAAAAGTCGAAACCAATCGAAAGCTTTTTTTAAGAAAGTAGGCGTATCCAGCGCCTCCAGTTCACAGAACTTGACCGTTCTGTTACAAACGCTGCATGGCTAGCCGCTCAACGTGAAATAAGTGATATCCCACTAAGTAAGGGGCTACATAAGTTGCGCACGTGTGTCTATTAGCTTCCTGTCCTTCAAGTAAGCCCACAAGCTCACTCACCCAATCGAAATTACTTAGTTTTTTCTGTTTTGTGCCAATTTCCTCTGGCCCTTCTGTGGTGAAGGCCGCTACAAGTTTAGCCTCAAAAAGCTTCCCGGCCTTGCCCAATCAGGAAGCCCTAAGTGTCCCATAGCCGCTCTGGGTCCTAGAGCAATCGGCCACGCTTGAGACGACGCCCAAATCGTTGCTTGATTCGTACGTCGACCATATGACGTTTCAACGTCCATAGCTACGGCAAGATGAAACCTCACCAACGGAACAGAACCGAAGACGGCGCAGGACCGTAAACATACGATCATGACTTCAAATACAAACACAAATATATATATATATATATCAACGAAAGCAGGCTGAAACTGAAAGACTAGAACAACCCATTGAAAATATTGCGCACGGTCGCGATACCAATATCCAACAACCCGGGCGCCTGCTGCTCTGTAGAAACCGTAGGTTTCCCCATCATCCCTCCTAGCCCCCCGAATCTGCCGTTTGTTCTGCCTTCAGGGGTACTACGCGGTTCAAGGTCAACGGCAACCGGTGTCTTCGACGGTGGGATGTTGGTAGGCACATCTTCTACAGCCGTCTCGTCCTTTTGCATCTCTACCACCTTGTCTCTTCCGCACCTCCATCTATCGGGTCCCTTCGAAAGCTCGCAATTATGATCATGCACATCCAGGCACCTCACGTTCACAGACTCCTCCCGGGAAGTATTGACATTAACATCCTGGTCGGAGACTTTAGTCCAATCGCGATGGGTTTTGCTGCACCGTTCGCATTTACGATCAGGGGGCGGCACTCCGAATTCCGCGAGAAGCAGTTTCTTGACAGCCATATAATTGGGGATGTCATGAAACGGCGTTGCCTTGTCATAGCATCCTTTCTCTGGGGAGAGGACTTTATTGCCGCTCCAGCAGCATATTCTGTAGAAGCCCTTCGCTGATTCGAGACTCAGGAGGTAAATAGTGCCCGATGCTTTTAGGGAGCCAGCGTTTGTAACTTGGATTTCAGTTACAACTCTAGCTAGGACTTCACGCACTTTTTTGTCAATTCCTGCACTCAAGATACCTTGAATGCTGTCCTTCTCTTCGAGGCTGGACTCTTTGTGTTGGTCTTCGTTATTTTTGCTGCGCCCTTCGGTTAAGGAGACGTGGAAAGCTGGGTCTTCGGCGCGAAGTAATGTACGTCGCTTGCCAGACGGGCGTTGATCGTGGTTAATGAACAAAGCCCGGGCAGTGGGCTTTGTAGTTGCATCTTCCCAGCTGGCCTCCTCCTCAGGAGCCCGTAATGCATTTGTCTGCTTTCGCGTATGCTTATTTATCACCAGTCCACGACCAACTGGAGTCGGAGTGGGCGACGTGGGCGGCGTGGGCGGATCACGAATTCCTTCTGATCCAGGAGTTGTCCCTGGAGAATCGGACAGGCCTGGAGCAGAGTCTGAGAAGTACTCGTTTTTGGTTGTCGATTCGCAATCGCATTCGGGAGCGGTGCTCGTCTCACGAAACTCCCTGGAAATGGGAGGCATACAACCCCGCGGATTATCCATCCATCGCATCGTCTCTTTCAAAGCCCAATTTCTCCATCTGTCTGCGCGGTCTGAGGACTTAGCCATCAACATGATTTGCTGCTGTTTATCGATATCAATGCCACATCGATAAAGCCATCGAGCGTACAGCGACCAAGCGGTAACACTGTCTAGAATGTCGTGCAGTGGAGCTTCGACCCATTCCTTATGTGTTGTCTCGCAATTGTAGCAGTAATGCGTACGGCGAGATAAGAGAAACTCCGCATGCACCACACTTTCAAACAGATTGGCATTAGGGCACTCAATATAGCAATGGAGTACATGTTCTGGGTAGCGCCTCTCGTACTCCTTGGTCGGCCGCGAGACATGGTGCCCACGACCGACTCTGTAAACGCCTTTCACCTTTGGGGAACTGAAGACATACAGATGGTTCTCTGCGTTGTCTACTTTCGTGATCTTTCCGGCAAGCTTTGCCCTTACTTCGTCGTCGACCATCTCCACTTTATCTTTGGCGCTTTTGGCCCTGGGGCTAATGTAAACCTGGAATTCCAACTGAGTAGGGTCATGATTCTTCGCTGGCGGGGTCTGGGGTCCAACGGAGCGGGATCGAGACTGGATTTCATTCTCCCACTGTTGGTCGGCAGCAGCCATAATGCCGTGCTCGCTATGGGTCGCGCAAAGAGAGAGCCTCTTGATTCCGCTTAAAATATCGGCAGGGTTCGTTTTCTCAGTTTGGTTGCCGGCGTTCTTGCGCAGTTCTTCGGGAAGCTTTTGTTTCCCGTCCAATACTCCAGGGTGATATGCTTGTCACAGCGATCCTTGCCAGGGGACAAGAAATCGGCTTCACCTAATTTCTGCATTAGAAGAATGGTGTAATGCTAAAAGGTGAAATTCATTGAGGACCAGCCTCCGACATTTTACTTACCTAGCTCGGAGATTCGCAACGACTGAGCCAACAGAAGAGAAAAGACCTCAGTTATGAATTGAATCCAGGCACGTCACCAGTCTGCCCAGGCCGGGATTCCCAGGTGTTCAGCAAATGCCCCTGCTCACGTCTTTAATTTGTGGAGACTCAGCGGCTTCCTGCGCTCGAAGCGCGATATGTACGGAGTACTAGCTTCGAGTAGCGGAAATTCCTATTTGGTCTCAAACCGATACAGAACTGCTAAGCGCCTCTCGGAAGAGAGGTTCTCATTCTGGAACCCTGCTGTCCCTCTTTTTTTTTTTTTTTTTTTTTTTTTTTTTTTTTTTTTTTTTTTTTTTTTTTTTTTTTTTTTTTTTT